>NW_007074486.1:340661-357788 GCF_000164805.1 Carlito syrichta
CCCGCGGGCTCAGGCAGTTCACTCACCTCGGCCTCCCAAAGCGTGGGATTACAGGCTGAGTCATGTTGGACTATTTCAAAGCAAATCCCATATATAACATTAACATTTTATACTGTAGGTATTTACAGGGTATATGATACTTCGATACATATATACGTTGTGGAATGATTAAAGCAAGCTAATGAACATATCTATCACCTCACACACTTTTTTTTTTGCCGTGAGAACATTTAAAACCTACTCTCTCAGCAACTTTTGCATAGACATATTGGACTGTAGTCACCATACTGTATGTACAGCAGGTTTCCAGAACTTACTCCTCCTGACTGAAGCTTTGCACCCTTTGAATGACATCTCCCCATTTCCCACCCTCACCCAACATTTCACTGGATGCAATGCTTAGAGACAGGACCTGTCGAGGCCATTCTGTTAGGGCCTTCGAGTGAAGAGCTGCTCTCTCCCATGAGTTGAGCACCCTGGGCTTCAGGTTCTTCTCTGAGAAGCTTGACCCCTCTCCGGGGAAGGCTTTTCTGGCAGAACAGAGTCGAGGTGCATCTTCACAGCGGCTGTGATCTGCACCTGGTGCACCCGGTGTCTGTGATAACAACCTCGCCATGGGATTCTTTAGGAATGGCCTTGGGAAGTTAACACTGGCAACCCTAGAAGGCAAAATACTTGGGGGCAGGGACCCCATGTCTCTATATCATCATCCTTGTTCTCTTCCTGGTGTACTGAGCACTTGAGATTCTTCATGACTCTTAGACCTTTGTGGCAAGTGGGGGTAGTCAGGTGAAAGAGTTGATGTCAAATACCACCTTAAACAAACTCAGGAGTACAGCTCAACTCTGATTATGGTGGAGTCTTGCCTAATGCAACATTGTTTGTGGTGGTGGTTTCTCAGCTGGGTCTCAGAGGTCCTGTTTACTATAGAGATTTTAAACCTACTGAGTACCTTCCCAGCTGTAGGCCCCATCGAAGGCGCTGGGCATTTCGATGTTTCCATGGAGACACACTGTTACGTATTCCTCCCAAAGAGGGCAGGAGTACATGGGGACATGCACTCCACAGGTACCCCATTGAAGACTTTCTCCAGCTTTGGGTGGGGGAGGCTTTGCTGAAGCCATGGTCTTAAGGGAGCTCTGGAGGTAAAGCAGGGCGGCTGCCGAGAGGCAGGACAGACAGCAGTGACCTTGGACCAGTGTGGCGAGACTTTGGGAGAGGAGAGGAACTGGGTTCTGGAACACAGAGCATGCAGTGAGTGTCCACAGGTGAGGGGGGAAGAGTATGCAGGAACGGCTATGGAGTTTGGTTTTTACCCTAAGGAGGACGGTGACGACAAGGACGACGATGACAATCACCAGCACCCAGGGCCCAGCATTGTGCTAAGCACTTCACATATGCCAGCTGAGTCAATCCTCAGAGCTACCCTGTTCAACCGGTACTTGTAGCAGTCTCAATGTCTGTGTCTCCCCCCAGTTCATAAGCTGAAATCATAACCCTCAATATGATAGTATTAGGAGATGAGGGCTTTGGGAGATGAAGTCAGGGGTGCGGAGCCCGCCTGTTGGGATTGGGTTAATGACCTTATGAAAGGGTCCCCTGGGGGCTCTCCAGCCCCCTCCTGCCATGTGAGGACACGGCAAGAAGTCAGCAGTCTGCAGCCCAGAAGAGGATCCTCACCAGAATCCGGCCAGGCTGGCACTGTGATCTCAGAACAGGGAGAAATCCATTTCCATTCATTATAAAAGCTGTGGTCCTTTGTCATAGCAGCTGGGGCCGACTAAGGCAGCACTATTATGATCTGCAGATGGGGAGACAGACACAGAGCTGCTGCATAATCCTGCCCCAGGTCCCAGCGGGGGAGCGGCTCGACCCAGCAGCCGTGTCTCCTCACCACCACGCTAAACAACCATTAGGGGTTTTATGCTGAGGAGCGGCATTAAAACATGCTTTTTGTTCTTAAAAATCAGCCTGGTTACTAAATGGAGAGTGAACAGGGAAAGAAAGAGCAGGAAGCCCAGTGGGGTGAGGATGATGGGAGCTGGCCAGACGTCAAGGTGGCAGAGGTGGCTGCAGGGGAGGATGGGCGGCGCCTGCAGGAGACTAGGAGACGTGGCTGGGGCTTGGTGGGCTGCTGGGGCACAGGAAGAACGAACTGCCCAGGAAGGCGCCTCCTCGCCTGGGACAGCTGTGTGCCCTTCCACAGGGCCCCAGAACACTAGGTGTTGAGTAAACAGGACAGGTTGATTTGGGAGGGAAGGGACTCAGCAGTCTCGGAGAGAGAGCCAGCTGGGCCCGTGCACTTGTGGGTAGCGCTGTGTCTAGGCTGCTCAGTGTGGGGTTACCTGTCCCAGTTGGGCATCCGGGGATTGGCACGTAATAGGTGCTCCACAGACATTTGCGTAATTAATGAAAGAACAAAAAAAATCTGTGTCCTGAATCCACCAGCTGGGCGGCTGAGCCTGCCGAAATAAAGCAAGGCTCCACACAGCCATCCAACCTGAGTCCACATTCCTCTGCATTCTGTCAAAGGCCACAGGCAGCAGGGATGGGCTGGAGTCACTCTCCCTGGCTCATGACAGCTGACGGCTACATTTCCAGGAATCTTGAGAGCTGACTGTTAAATAGTCATTATAAAAAACTAAATTCCAGGGGACGCCCTCGGGTCCCCTCCCACTGTGGGAGCTTTTCTGTCTTCTCAGTAAATCCTGCTTTCTAAAAGCAAAGCAAAACAAAAAACAGCTAAATTCCTACTTACTGCATATCTCTTTCCAACTCCTCATTGACTCTGGTGAGAATTTTTGGGGTCTAGGTCTCACTCTGTCTCCCAGGCTGGAGTGCAGAGGCACAATCGCGAGAGCCATAAATCAGAGAGTCACTTAGTTTTATTGTTTTTGTCAGGACTTTTAAGAAAGTGATGAAGGCACTGTTAATAATGCAATTTAAGCCCGAGCCCCTGGGTTCGAGACCAGCCCGGGCAACTTGGCGAGACCTCTTCTCTACAATAAATCAAACATTAGCCAGGCGTGGTAGCGTGCACCTGTAGTTCTGGCTACTTGGAAGACTGAGGCGGAATGATTGCCAGAGCCCAGCAGGTCGACGCTGGGGTGGCTGTAAGTGTGTCACTGCATTCCAGCCTGGGCGACATAGTGAGAGTCTGACTCAAAAAAAAAAATGTAATTTAAATTTAAAATGTCGTATCTGTAGCCATCACATTGTTAATAGCACAAACAATTGAGAAAATCTGGTAAAAACTAACATCCAATACAGCAAAAAAAATGGCCCATGGTATTAATGTGTGAGCACATTCTGACATACATGTATGATGTTTCACTGAACACATATTCTTGTTTCACTTGTCTTGCTTTAAAAAATGTAAATGAAGATATCAACCAGCATTCCTGTTGGAAATACACTCATTTGCCAATTACAACCACAGGTTGAGTGCGAGACAAGTGCTTGGCAAAAGTCAACAAAAGCATTAATCAATGGCTGTATGGAGTTATAAGAAAGAGCATTGTGTATTTTATTATTTGTAATTGTGTATTTTGCATCCTATACATCAACGCAATGTGTAATGCTGGTATAGGTGTGTTTGTGCATTCTGGATTCTGTCCGTGTGTTTGTTTCTGGAGAGCTAGTTGCTAAGCATTTGCCAGCACACCACTGCATGCAGGCGGCCTCTGGCTGAAAGGACTGTTCTCAAGAGGGCAGCATGAAGGACGTGGGCCCAAACACAGGGCATGGGGGTGTGGGGATAACAGGGAGGCTGGCACATTTATCCAGCAGCAAGAGCATGGGCAGGCTGATAATTTCAGTGTCAGTACAGCAAAGGCGGAGTTCTGATTAGGTGGCCATAGACATAGACACAGACACAGACATAGAGATAGACATAGACACACATATATATACATACACCCACATACACATGCATATACACACATAAACACACACATGCATATATATGCGCACACATGTACATAAGTGCACATATACATACATGCATATATGCACACATACACACACATATAGGCATATACCCACATATACATACACACATGCATATGCACGCACATGTGCACCTATACACATGCATATACACATATAAGCGCACACACATACACACATGTATATACACACACATACACACATACATATACACACATAAAGGTACACATACATAGACACGAACGTGCGCATATGGAGAGAGTGAGCGCACGCCTAGGTCTCACTCTGTCAGACTGGAGTGCAGGGGCATGATCACAGCTCACTGCAGCCTCAAACTCCTGGATACAAGTGATCCTCCTGCCTCAGCCTCCCCAGCAGCTGGGACTACAGGCATGAGTCATTTGGCTAATTTTTAAAATTTTTTGCAGAGGTGAGGTTTTGCTATGTTGCCTAGGCTGCTCTCTAACTCTTGACCTCAAGCAATCCTCCCGCCTCAGCCTCCCAAAGAGCTGGAATCACAGGCGTGAACCACCATGCCCAGCTGCCGTGTGTGTGTGTGTATTTTAGTCGGAGTCTCATTCTGTTGCCCAGGTTGGAGTGCAGTAACACAACCATCATCACAGCCTTGACCTGCTGTGTTCAGGTGATCCTTCTGCCTCATCCTTCCAGGTAGCTGGAACCACAGACGTGCAGCACCATGCCCGGCTAATTTTTTTTATTTATTGTAGAGCTCTCACCAAGTTGCCCAGGCTGGTCTCGAACCCTTGGGCTCAGGCAATCCTCTTACCCCGGCTTCCCAAAGTGCTGGGATCACAGGCGTGAACCACCACATCCAGCTGTCATTTATATTTTATACCCACCACCCTTCTACTGAGAGGCTTGCTGGAACTGCGATTGGACAGGCAAACCATCTCCTGCTCCATGAAGCTTCGAGAACATGCTGGCTTCAACATTCATGTGCTGCTGGGCTTGTTCACCCAGACCATGCCGTTCCTTTTCTGCTGTAGTAGGATTCAGAATGCATTTTCTTCCTCAGGAGAGCATACTTATTTAGAGGGGAAGAGAACCTTATTCAAACATTTTGAAAGCAAGCGATCTGGTGGCTAGCACACAGCCCCGTTCAAGGGTCAGCTTAGTGTCCCTGAACTCACTTCTAACAGTAGAGAAAATCATTCTCCAACCCTGACAGAGGATGCGATGCTTTTGGGAACTCAGCAATGTGAGACTTTGGGGACTGCTTTTGTGCTCCTTGAGGGCAAACTAAGGTGATGAAGTGAAAATGAGGTTTGTGATCAAATGTTATTGTAGCTGGAATCTGACCTGAGGATACGGGATTGTTCTTTCTCTTGCAATGTTTCCAGAATGTTTCCCCTTATGGCTGTCTCTGGTGTGCCCGAAGTCCTGTATGTCCTTTTCTGCAAGGTCAGATCAGACACTGGGGCAAGATGCATGTTTTCTGGGCAGCATTTGTAACTTCTTGCGTACTTAAAAGTACCCGTGTGCAATTAATTTATTGTGTCAGTTAATTTATTCTTCATTCACTGGAAGTAGATCAGTTTCATTTTATCATAACATTTAACAAAAGTGTAAATTTGCTTACTTAAACTGGAGACCGGCCATATGTAGTGGTTCATGCCTGTAATCCCATCACTCTGTAGACTGAGATAGGAGGATCGCTTGAGCCCAGGAATTTGAGACCAGCTTGGGAAGCATAGGGAAACCCTGTCTTGGCAAAATAAATAAATACATAAAAAATAAGAAAATTAGCTGGGTGTGGTGGCATGCCCCTGGAAGTCCCAGCTGCTTGTTGATGCTGAGGTAGAAGGATCACCTGAGCCCAGGAAGTTGAGACTGCCATGAGCCGTGATTGCCGTGGTCATGCCACTGCACTCCAACCTACGTCAAAAAAAATAAAAAAATAAAAAAGAACTCTGACTCGCAGCCTGCAGTAACCATCCCAGGAGGAGGACTGGACCATAGATGCCTGCTCTAAAGAAGTCATTCTACTGTCTCTAGCAACAATCAACCCCCGTAACAACTTGCCCCAAATGGCCAAAACTTGATGAAAAACTGCCAGTTTCCCTAATTTTTGTCTCCACTTCCAACTCAGGACCATCTGGAGAAAGTCAGGTACACGCGTGCCGATCCCATGGGATGCCTGCTTCTAGTGAGCCCGCCTCCAGCTTCCTGTGCTAACACCTCCATCAGGCACACCTGGAGCCGGCCCTCGTCCTCACTAAGCTTTCACCCTCCTCCACCTGCCTGCGAGTTTCTACCAAAACACAAGAGGCCGACTCCTTTGCTAAATAAGCAAACTCTGGATCCGAAGCCTTTGCTTGTTCTTATTTGGTGTCATTTATTTCCACAAAAGTAAAACAAAAAGATCCTCCATGTCATCTTAGGCAGCCCGACCCCTGGGCTATCCTACTGGAACCAATGTGCACGACTCGGCATCTCTCTGAGGGCACCTTTCAGGGGCCTCAGCACCATGTCTTTACTGGGCAGGCTTGAACCAGGGACTCAGAAAAAACCTCCCAGGGAAACACAGTGATGCCATTCCCTCTCCACTGGGCAGGCCCCAAGTGGATGCCAGCTGGTAGGGTTCCCAGACTATCTGATTTTCAGATCAGATGAATATTCTTAGCTCTTGGTTCTTTCATTTTTTTCCCCAAAAGTTGAGGCATCACTATGTTGCCCAGGCTAGACTCAAACTCCCAGGCTCAAGCAATCCTCCCATGTTAGCCTCCCAAGTAGCTAGGACTATAGGAACAAGCCATTGCGCCTCGTCCTTGGCTCTTTATTTCTGACAATTGACAAGAAGTCTTCTGCAAGAGTTCAGAAAAGCCATTTCCCTTTGTAAGTTACCTACCAGCCAGTTCTGAATAGCAACTCCCAACCTCCGGGAGCAAAGACTCAGTGTGGAATCCTCTGGCTTCCATCCAGATGAATTCTTGGTTGGCTCTAAGTGGTTCTCTCCTCTAAATGGAGTGAAAGATGACGTCTAGGGCTCCCAATTACATGGGATGTGGAAACCTCAACGTATTCATCAGGACCAGAGCTGTGCTAGGTCAGAATGAGTCTGGCATCTTCATTCTCACTTGTTTTAGGAGAGGCTGCATTTGCATGAGTCAGCATTGCACATGGCTGTAAAAGGCAAGAGCTCATTTCTCTTTCAATCAGCTCAGGCTTCCTGAGAAAGTACACTGCAAAAAGCAAAAAACCCTTTACACCTCAGCAAATGTACGTTAGACCTGAGCAAGGGTTTCTTGTCTACTTGAGCAGAAAAGTAGACCTTTCATTCTAGCAGAAGAGGGAAGAAGGAAATTTGCCTTAGGTTTTCAATAAACTTCACAGAAGCACACAATTCTGAAGATGAGAAGAATCTGGACAGCATCCAGTCAAATCCTTCAGGTCTGTTCCTTGGATCAGCAATTCTACAAGTTGTTCCTTTAAAACAGGATTCTAAGGTCGGGAAGCTTGGACAACACTGCACTCTATTTCTTCCCTTTGGAGATCCGTCATGCATGACACATGAGCGCACTGAAGTTTCTGGAAAATTGTACAATAAAAGAAGCTTGTCTAATCTGTATGAACCATCACTGGGGAAGTATGGAATATGCCTTGGATTTAGTGCAATCTCCTCATACTTAGTTGAGCAAAATAAAGTCCAGAGAAGCTGTGGCCTGCCCAAGGTTACATCATCTTGGTGGTGGATCCAGAACAAGCTCCCTGAGCTCCTGGCTCTCAGATGAGTGCTCTTCCTACTACACCATCCTGCCTGTTCAAGATCCCCTACTTCTGCCTCAGCACAGACGCTTCCCTTCCAGGGACATGAATCCCGCCAGCCAGAAGCCCAGGGGAGGCTGCGTGGTCACCCGACATTCGCGTTCAGCTTCTTTCTCCTTTCAGTTAACTTCCCATGAGGGAGACGACGCTCCAAGACAGCTCATTTTGGAAGTGAAGAGGAACTTGGTGAGTTAAAATGAGGCCAGCTGACTTGTCGTAGGAGAGCCTGAGCTGCCTGGGAGAGGGTGCTGGGGGCAGGGTGTCCACTATCACAGGTGGGAAGGGGGCTGAAGAGCCCAGAGGGGACAGTGTCCCCTGGGTTTTCCACACCAGTGGAAAGACATCTTTGCTTCCCACTGAGCCCAGAAAAAAGGACAGATTAACAAGAGAAAAGCACACCAACTTATGCAAATTTCATGTAATCAAAATTAAGGCCCAAAGAGGAAACCTGTGTATTTTTATAAGTTTGATGAAGAAACAGACGGGTTTGCTGATGTACGATTGGACAAAGGGGGATATGATGTGACAAGATTAGTTGGGAGGACTCAGCAGGGCCAGTCTTTATTCTTCTCTGTGTCCCTGTCTTCGGAGGTCAGGCTGCCTCTTTTCTCCTAGGGCCCACTTCAGGGCAGGTCGGCTGGATGCAAGGGTGAGGCCCACCCGAGGGCAGCCACGGGAGCCCACGGTGAGGGAAGGAGCGTGACCTTCCTGCTCCTGGTGCTTTCTCAAATGTCAAGGTGCCATATTTGGGGGTAGTATGTCCCGAGCCCTGTCACCTTCCCAGGAGGGTTTGTGAAGAGGGCTTCATCACTGCCACAAGAACACGCTTTTCCACCATGGCTTGCCAAGCCTGCTGTTGCTATGGAAGTTAGGCTGCTGGCATCATCTTTACCTTTTGTTTCTGGAGACTGACACAAATAGCCAGCCATTCTTGTGCCTCCTGTTTGGATGGGAGAAAATTCTGGCTAATTACTTTAGGTTTAGCTGTGTCTTCATGGTGTACTGAGGATTTAAAAAAGTACCAGGCTCTATAGAAAAGTTCTTTGATACAGGTGCATTCATGTTTTGTTTTGTTTTGAGTCAGGGTCTCACTGTGTTGCCCAGGCTGGAGTGCACTGGCACAATCATGGCTCACCACAGCCTCAACCTTCTGGGCTTAGGTGTTCTTTCCGCCTCAGCCTTCCAAGTAGCTGAGACTACAGGCGCATGCCACCACACTCAGCTAATTTTTTGGTTTTTTGTAGAGATGAGGTCTTGCTATGTTGTTCAGGCTGGTCTCAAACTCCTGGGTTTAAGCAATCCTCTTGCCTCAGTCTCTCAAAGTGCTGGGATTACAGGTGTGAGCCAATGCGCCAGGCCATTTATTTATTTTTTTAATGTTTTCAAATACTAGTTATCCATCCTTTATTCCACACAGATAAATCATTTTTCAAGTATAATGTCAAGAGTTCCACATCATGAAACACATTAAGAAATGAGGTAGGCTGGTTTCACAGAGCTGGGGATGCTGCCACTGGCTGGCCAAGGCCACATCTCGGTGCCCCGGGTTCGTCACAGTTGGTGTGGGGAAAGGGCAGCTGGGGGATCTGGTCAGGAGCAGAGATGGAGGAGCCGGCCTTCGCTGCCTCCGACAGGTGAACTCTCCCCTGAGGACTGCTCACCAGAGACCGCATGGGTCGGTGCAATGTGACATTCTCGAGCTTGGTTTGGCTAAGTCTGACACATCCGCTTTTCCTGGGAGCTGTTTGTGGAGATACATGGTTCGATCCCTCCAAAGACCATTGCACCCACTCTCCTGCCAGCTTCCAGGAGTTTGGGTTGTTTTAGACTCTAGCACCCACTGGGAAATGCAGGTGTCAGAAGAGAATGCTTACAAGCTCATCTTGCAGGAGGGAGCCCTGGATGCAAGAGAGAAGCCCCCCGCAGGGCTGCACAGGGGAACAGACGGGCTGGGGGAAGGAGATCAACTCCATGGCCTAAGATGGACCAGGGATCCTGAGAGGTCAATACACAGGATGCTCTTCCGCTTTGAGAGGAACTTCCCTTCCCAGCTTGCCTGGACCCAGGGTCAGCAAAGGAACCACTGGGCACTTAAGAGACTTTTCTTCCATCAGCGCTGAAAATAAGGCCTGGGCTGGGGCTGCTTCTTCTAAAGGGTGGGTGAGTCCTTTCTGTTAGAGGAGTGTTTTCTCTTGGGATTTATACCAAAGGAAACTCATAGTATTGGGAAGAAACCACAGTACCAGGACTGAAGAGTCTCCTGGCCATCAGAAGCAGGCGTTTAAGGAAGGCAGGAAGTGGAACTTGGAGGCTCCTGTGTGCTCAGGCACAGAAAGCAATTCACTGCTGGGGGGGGCACTCCTGCTGCTTTACGGCAGGAGGGCGTGTTTGCATCCCGTGTATTGTGGTGTCTGGGCTGCCTGCTCCTTTACAGGGGAGAAAACACAAGTCAAACCTTAGTTTCTGTGATGCCAGATGTTAGAAGAAAAGGAGCTATGCCCACTGCTGGGTGAAAGTGCAAGATTCTGACTGGTGGTTCCTAGATGACTCTCAAGGTGACGCCTGGGGAGGAAGGGGTCACTGAATTGATTCTTGTGGAGGAGGAACCACAGACCACTCGGATGGGCGGGAGGATGAACCCAACAGAGACTGTGTTCCCTGCACAGAAAGGGGAATGGTGTCAGGACTGGCCGTTTTTCCTCTACTTTGGAGAGGAGTGGAGAGAGAGGTGCTAGGTTCTCTCCACATCCCAAGAATCGAAACTGGCGAGGAATGGCTGGTGCGATGGGGGAGGGTGACCTGATGAGTCATTTGCGATGCTGCCACGTGGCCACCTTCACCCCCCTCAGCTCCCCCAACCTTTCATGGGGGTGGGCGCCATCCTGCTGTTGTGCGTGCAGTGAAAATGCTGCAGAATCACCAGGCTCAGGCAGAGCCTGGAACTGAGCTGGAGCAAAATGGCATGGGACACTGGGATTTCAGACAGTGCCAACCTGGAAGGAGGCACGGACAGCTCACAGAGCAAAGAGAAAAGCGATGTGCAAGGTGTCCTGAGTGTGGCTGAAGCTTGCTAATTCCTCAGGCTCATTTCTCCTTAAGACAAACTCAGTAATTTCTCTGGTACAGGTTTCTAATTTCCCAAAGAGCTCTTACCTTGCCTCAACATTAAGTTCCGAAGAAAAGGCCTTAAAACGTCATTGAAGGTTCCCAGCCTCACTCAAGAGGAACAGGGAGGGTGTGGCTTTTGCATCCTCTCCAGCAAAAGGAGTACACTCCCCTGTGGAGGGAGGTGACATGGGAAGCAGGAAGCCCAGAAGGAAAGCAGGCCCACTTTCCATCCAACGTCCTGGCTCTCCTCTGCACCGGCAAGACTTCTGTATTTGAAACTATCATTCTGACAGTGACTGTAAGTAGATTCCAGAAAACTAGCCTGCTCCTCACATGATGGCTTTGCATTCTTCAGTGCATCAAGCAACTGTTCCTAAGACGTGCAGGGAACAAATCTGTACAGACCCCCTTAGTGACGCCTGGGTGACTCACAGTCTTGAGCCCGTGTTCCAACTCTTCAATTCAATAGCCAGGACTCAAATCGTATTCTGAAGCAGATGAGCTCACCTGACAAGGGGCGAGGGCAGTCCATTGATAATCCCTCTCTCAGTGGAAGATGACCAAGTGTAAGTAGCTCATAGCTTATTACTGGCAAATCATTACTAACCACCAGAATGAGAGGCTGGGAATCAACCAGGTCCATTCATTAATGTGACCCAGAAATCTTGAATTACTTCAGGATTAGTTTCTGTCTGTGGAATCCAGAAATGTTTTCTACCTTTCAATGCTCTAATTTTCTTTGGAAAGAAAGGAAGGTGAAAGGTACGCACTTTACTTTTTATTTCATTTTTTTTTTTGAGTTGGAGTCTCTGTCACCCAGACTGGAGAGCAGTGGCATGCCCCCGGCTACCGCAGCCTCGACCTGCTGGGCTCCGGCGCTCCTTCCGCCTCAGCCTTCCAAGTAGCTGGAACTACAGGTGCGCGTTACCACACCCGGCTAATTTTTTGATTGATTGTAAAGATGAGGTCTCGCCAAGTTGCCCAGGCGGGTCTTGAGCCCGCAGGCTCAGGCAATCCACTCACCTCAGTCTCCCAAGCATGGGATTACAGGCGGAGCCACCGAGCCCAGCTAGGTACCCACTTTATAATGTTAGGAGACTGAGCTGTGACTAAGGTCTCTGTGTCCCTGGAGAACTGCAATGGGAGGTCCATGAGGCAGGCATTCCTTTTCCACAGTGAGTTTTTGGGGCTAGGAGAGCTCAACTGATTCCTGTTCTTTGAAAAAGACTAAAAGGGTAGTTCTGTAAGTACACACATGTACTATAGTGCTCACAGAGAAACTACCCATTCTCTCCGCCCCACCGTTTAGGGCAGAGAAGGA
This sequence comes from Carlito syrichta, assembly GCF_000164805.1. Lineage (NCBI taxonomy): Eukaryota > Metazoa > Chordata > Mammalia > Primates > Tarsiidae > Carlito > Carlito syrichta. The sequence goes on from NW_007074486.1 coordinate 352,825, forward strand.
AGTTCACTGGGCACTCAGTAGTAATAAACATTAACAGTTATGTTAGCACTTAGGGTTGAATTGCTTAAAAGTTGATTTTAAGTTTCCTACATAGTAACAAAGAAGGTGTTAATATATTTAGCACCTCTGATTTTTTAGGTGCTATGCAGATACACTCTGAATGGAGTCCCCTTTTAAAAAATACAAGGAAATAAATAACCCTCAAACCAAACTTGTCAAGAAGACAGCACAATCTCTGACCTCTCAAACGCACAGCACAATGACTGGGACTTCAGGGTCTCAGTCATGCTGGTAGTTAGCCAGGGAACCGAGCAGCAACTGGCGGGTCAAGAGGTCATGACAACAGAGTGAGGGGATTTCTTCATGAAAAACTCAAGACCCACATCTGAATTCTGCACATGAGTAACAGGTTTTCTGATCTGCAAAATTTTATTAAGCAATAGCTGGACAACTCTTACAACTTCAAATAATCAAGAAAAAAATGAGGAGATTAATCCATCTCAATAATAAAGACAAAATAATTTGGACAAACCACATCATTTTTGAATGCAAACCATTAATGCCTTCTAGAATACCTTCTGTACAATCTAATACACAAAATACATAAGAAGAGAGGCAAATAAAGGCAAGTTCATTAAAATGCAATTGGGAGTCTCAACAGATCTTGCTTGGAAAGGAAAACAAAGCAGAATGCTGAAAGAAAAACAAACACACAAACCAGCATTGGAGGACCGAGGTGCACGCAGCCATGCGTGCTATCCCCAAAGTTTGGACAGGAACATGCTGGTGGTCTTGTTTGGTCTGGGACCTCTGCACCTGCATCGCGCACTTACGGTTAAACAGAAAAAGGAAAACTAAAATGCCAGTAGTAATAAACTCAGAAATTATGTCCAAATTTACAGTACCAAAATAATGCATTTATAAACAAATGCAAAACAATACCCCTTTGGTAAATAATACAGTGCCTTTTTCAGTCAAATGCATAACCCATGCTTTTCTACAACATGAAAATTTTTTTTATCTACAATAAACAATGAGATCTTAGAGCCCAACCCTTCCCCTTAAAAAAACTATAAACAGAAAAATACAGGTACAAGTAAAGTTACAAGAAAATTGCACAAAGCCAAAGAAAATAAAAACAAAATAAGCCACAACCCTTCAGAGTTTTATCAGCCAGAGATAAGGGATGACACACATGGTGAAGAGTTCTGAGTTGTGAGCTATGACAAAAATCCCAGGAACTCAAATGACATTTTGGACACATTTTGTCTCAACTAACTGTGTTCACAACCACTGACTTAGCCAAGTGACGCAGCCACACAGGACACAAAGGGCTTCTTTTTGCACTGTTGCTGGGCAAACTTTCCTTTTCAAGAAACCTGTGGGTCTTAGTATAGTGTAAAACTGCGGAGCACACTAGAGAACTCAAGTTAGCCTTGCTACATGTTCTTCTGTTCTTTTCTGAACCCATTCTGTGGTTTTGGGGGCAAGAATTGACTTATTTTAGGGCTGTTCTCAAGGATGTCCAACGACCAAGTAGAGCACATTCATATGGCGGCTCCTGTCCTGCCTGCAATCAGTGCTATTGTGTAATTCTATGAAAACAAACACAATTCCAAGTACATTTAGAGGTACGCTTCTGAAGCTATCACTTTAAATGCACTGGCTTATATTCAGTAGGTAGCTCATTAACACAGGAAATGAAATATTTCTCTACACAAAGGCAATGTTTTAAGACACGCTTTCCACATTTGTAAAGTGGAATGATGAAACTGTTCAGTGTTGAGCTCTCAGGCTGTTAGAGCTGGGAGTTCAGAAGGTGGTCCGGGCTGACCCTTTCATCTCATAGATGGACAAATGGAGGGCTGGCCAGAGCCAGGGACTTGCCCAAGATCAGCCTTCCACTTTGTGGCAGAGCAGGTTGGACACTGGGGTCTCCTGACTTTCTGCTGTGATTACAAGACGAACATGTTTTTCCATGTGCTCATGGGATCCTAGACAAGGGAGCAATTGCTATGGATGAAAAACATTAACCTGCAAACCCTCTGATTCATACTGCCATTAGAGTTTGGAGATTTTCTTGCCTGCTTCTTTGGCCCCAATTTTTCTTAGATTATGCATTCAGTGCGTATACTGTACACAAATCTGTGCCTTTGGTTTGATGGGGTCAGAAGCTACAACAGATTCAAAATTGGTTATGTTTATTAATATACGACGTTCCTCAAAAAGTCATAGATTCTCTATGAAGTTACTTTTTACTGGACTAATGCTTCTAAATTTAGAGATTCAATGAGGTATCTTGATATTCACAAATTACTAGTAGGAAACAAAGTATTTAGAATTCTTACTGCTTAAAGTACTAACTTTAGTTGCATTTACTCAGAGACTAACTGTATGAAAGCAATGTTTAACATAAATACAACTACTTATTTTAAGTGAAACGAAAGCCTACTGCAATGGCACAGCCATCCGCTTACGGCTGATTTGGTGCGTGGGAGCAAGCCCTAGTCCTCCTCCGGGCCCCTGGGCGCAGTGGAGGTGATCTGTCCAGCCTGCTCACTCCCATGCAGACTCACATGTATGCGAAACACCCAGACAGGAAGCCTGTGTCTCCATGGGGGGACATGCCTTTTGGGAGTGAGCTAAGAATTTAGAATGATTCAGTTAATCATTTGCTACGAATGTCCACCATCTCTTCTCACATGTATCTGCAGTTTTCATTTCAAGGATTTCCCCCTATATATGCTCTCCTTCAGAAGGGTTCTAACATGTGCTCTTCCATGGTCTTTATGTCTCACAAAGCAGCCAGAACACAGTGAGTGGGGCTGAGGATAAGAAGTTCCTTCCTTTGCTACTTTTATTCTCAGACATCTCCCCACTTCATTTTACATTCACTTTTTTTCATTTAAAACAAAAGAAGGAGAAATACTACTTTAGAATATGTTGTATCATAGAAAGTCTCCTTTGTATATAATCAATACCACAAAATATCCCCAAAAATTGTTTTTAAGCAATTAAAAGGAAAATTTTCCCAATTAGAAAGTTACAAATCATCCAGCAAAAAACCTTCTATCACATCCTCTTTATTTCTTGCAGCAAAATTACTGCTACCAAGTCAGTCATTACAAAGATACTACTTTTCTAAATAAATAATAAAATGGGCATAACTCACCAATACATAGTAACGAAATAAATCCTAAGAACACTATGAAAAGCAAGATAAATAATTATCTCTTAGACAATAAAACAGGGGAATGGCATTTAAATTTTGAGAAATAAGCTATTACCATTATTGCACAACTAATAAGAAGCACTGAAACACCATATCAAGCTACAGAAACTCACATAAAAGAATCAGATAATCCTGAATACTTTGCTAAATTATTTTTGGAAGAATGTGCCCACCAAAAAAATCAGATCCAATACTTTTAAGAGTAAGATGGGAAACTCTGGTATTAGCTGGGAGATGTCCTTCACTGTACTTAAAAACCTGGTTAGTATTTCTTTGGGGTCTGGAGAGAATGGAGAGTAATGTCATCTCACTCTGGAAAAAAAAGGAGCCAGTTTCTTTTCTATTTTTAAAACCCAAACAGGGAATTTAAAAAGCTTTTAAACCTGAAAAGTACTTTTCTATAGCATCTTCTACTTGTCTGTTTTCAACTAAAACTCAGACTTAGGACCCAAAGCCAGTAGACAATTCCTGTGTTCCTGCCCTAGATAGCATCACTGGGTCTTGTCATCAGGGCTCAAATATTGCCCAAGTGCTCTCATGAGGAGGAGGAGGAGCAAGTGGGAAGAGATATTCTAGGTAAATTTTTTTTTTAACAATTAACAAAATGTGGCCAACCAATTATCTTAAATACTATAATTGTAATAGTTTTCTCAGTGGTTTATGTCCTCAATAAAAAGTTTGTACAGTTAATAAACAACTTTCTCTTTTTCTTAAAGACTGTGACTTTTGCCAAAGATCTGGCCATACCCCTACATTTTAATACCCTGGCAAATACTTAAGGTTTTTTTGGCAACATTTCTAATCTGATAGAAAACATTTCTAGTCAATTAAATTTTAATGTAGCCAAGAAGAGGAAAGGAGTGGTTTCAAATCATCCATACTTTTAGTAAGAGAAAATGTAGAACACCAATACCTAGCGGAAAGATCATGTTTACAGTAATGTGTTCCCGATTAAAACAAAAGGGGTGGAGAGAACAGAGGTTGTTTCTCAGCAAGTAGGGATCTAGTGACTCCCACATTATGAGAAAGCCGCCACCCCCACCACAGGCCAAGACCTCCCCACTTTTATCTCTTCCCTTCTCCCAAAGTCAATCATCATTGATCCTATGGGATCATCGAGGATCCTATGGAATCGTCGAGGATCCTATAGAATCATCAGTGATCCTATGGAACTTTGACATATGATGAAACTGGTGGAGTCTTTCAGCATAAACACCCTCAGAAGAGGAGCATAGCCCTTGTACTACTACAAGTCACACAGCTGTCCACAGAGTGGTATGAACCTGTCTACACGTAGTTCCTGCCTCACCTGTTATCCTTCCCCTCATCCTCAATGAGCAAATTGCTTTCACACCTGGTGAGAGCCTACTTTTGCTAGTCCAATACAGTGTATTTGCCCTAATACACTTCGTCAATCAAGCCACCTCTTAGGGAGTAACTTAATATGTGCGGATTAAGCCGGGCTTAGTGGCCCAGCCTGTAATACCGCGCCTTGGGAGGCTGAGGTGAGTGGATTGCCTGAGCCCGTGGATTTGAGACCCGCCTGGGCAACTTGGTGAGATCTCATCTCTACAATAAAATTTAAAAAAATTAGCTGGGCATGGTAGTGCGCCTGTAGTTCCAGCTACTTGGAAGGCTGAAGTGGAAGGATCTCCGGAGCCCAGCAGGTCAAGGCTGCGGTGGCCAGGAGTAGCCACTGCACTCCAGTCTGGGCGACAGAGTGAGACTCCAA
>NW_007074486.1:357808-394823 GCF_000164805.1 Carlito syrichta
AAAAAAAAAAAAAAAAAAGTGCAGATTAAATGCAGCCCTCCCACCCCCCCGGAACCTATAGTTTCAGGATTTTTGGTTGTGTTTTGTAACAGTTTTTAATTTTTACACCAGTGGTGATGTTGGAGGAGTAATGAAGGCTAGCTGTCATGGAGAACACAGTTGTGCACTCTCCCTAGGTCTAAGAGAGCAGGCTGTAAGGCAGTCTGTCTTTATTCTGCAGGGCTCTCGTCCCAGTCACCAACACAGCAAACCCAGTAGAGCGTTACCACAGCCCCGCTACATTTCCTGAAAGAACAGCAGGTGCCTCGCACCTTTTGCTTCCAAATGCAACTCCACCGAAAGAAGAAAAGAAAGACAATAAAGGATAATAAAGACCAAATCAAGGACAACAAGGGAAGGTCAGTGCCCTTTCCTGGGCCCAACCAGCATTTCCAGTTTCCTGCTGTCTTCTGGTCCTCCTGGGTATCCATCCGGTCCTGTGTGGGCTCCTCTGGCCTCTCCAAAGGCCTCTTTGAAAGGCTCCTCCATGTCTCCCTCTGCCCCACTCCAGTCTCTTCATTTGAGGCGCTGAGTCACATTGGCCAGGGCAACTGCAAAGGCCTGCACGGCTGAGAAGGGGTACTGGAAGTCTAGAATGTAGGCATTGCCATCAATCCGTCCAAACTGCATCACCTGGTGGAGGGTAGGGAGGAAAGGAGAACAAGGTGGGAAAGAGGACAACTAGGTCTGGCCCGGCTCCAGGCAGAAGCAGACAATTAGATGTTTTTGCCAACAAATGTCACTCTGAATCCGATGAAACTTCTACATAACCATAAGTTTGTAAGAAACAAGGGACAGGCTGGGCATGGTAGCTCAGGCCTGTAATCCCAGTATTTTGGGAGGCTGAGGCAGGAGAATCACTTGAGGCCAAGGCTTTGAGACCAGCCTGGGCAGCATAGCAAGACCCTGTCTCTCAAAAAAAATTAGTGCTGGGCTCGGTGGGTCAGCCTGTAATCCCGTGCTTTGGGAGGCTGAGGTGATTGGACTGCCTGAGCCCATGGGTTCAAGACCCGCCTGGGCAACTTACCGAGGCCTCATCTCCACAATAAATAAAAAAATCAGCCGGGCATGGTAGCGCACACCTGTAGTTCCAGCTACTTTGAAGGCTCAGGCGGAAGGATCGTTGGAGCCCAGCGGGTCGAGGTTGCGATGGCCGGGAGTGTGCCACTGCACTCCAGTCTGGGTGACAGAGTGAGACTCCAACTCAAAAAAAAAAAAAAAAAAAAATTAAATAAAAAAAAATTAGTTGGGCCTGGTAGCGTGCACCTATTGTCCCAGCTACTCAGGAGGATGAGGTGGGAGGATTGCTTGAACCCAAGAGTTCGAGGTTATAGTGAGCTACAATTGTGCCCTTGTACTCCAGCCTGGGTGAGAGGGTGAGACTCTCTTAAAAAAAAATAAATAAAAGGAGCCAGGCTCGGTGGCTCAGCCTGACATCCCGTGCTTTGGGAGGCTGAGGTGAGTCGACTGCCTGAGCCCGTGGGTTCAAGACCCACCTGGGCAAATTGGTGAGACCTCATCTCTACAATAAATAAAAAATAATTAGCCAGGCATGGTAGCACGTGCCTGTAGTTCCAGCTACTTGGAAGGCTGAGGCAGGAGAATCACCAGAGCCCAGCAGGTCGAGGCTGCGGTGGCTGGGAGCGACCACTGCACTCCAGTCTGGGTGACAGAGTGAGACTCCAACTCGAAAAATAAATAAATAAAAGGGACAGAGGAACATGTTAAACAACACAATGGGCAGCAAATGAGCAAGATTCAGAATGTGGAGAGCTCTCCAGGCCAAGCAAGGTGGCTTCCTCACCAAGGAATGGGGAGTGGAAGAAAAGGAGGAAGCAGCAGCAATAGGCCAGGGGCGGCCCTAGAGGAGACTTGGTACTGCTACTGTCCAGTGTCCCTCCCTGGAGAAGAGCTCCCAGCTGCCTGCCCCCACACACCCCCTCCCCACTCTGCTCCCTTGTCATCCCACCATTTCCTATGGCCATAGCCCATCAGGTCACAATGCCACCTGCGTCACACAGCTTGTGCTTGACTGTCTCCAGTCCCTGACCTCTGTGATCCACGGCAGCAGGGTTTCCTCCATCCTCCTTACTACCCTCACTCTAGTGCTATGGCAGGGGCCAACTCACTTCCTATGCAGGCTGATAAGAAGTGCTTCAGGCTTTGTGGCCCACTCAGTCTTCGCCACAACTCTCCAACTCTGCTGTTTTTGGATGCAAAGCAGCTGTGAATAATAGTGAGGTGAACAGAGATGGCTGTGTTCTAGTAAAACTTTACAGAAAGAGGCAGCCAGCCAGACGGGCCCATGGGCCAGCCTGCCTACCTCTGGTTTAGAGAATCGCCAAGCACACAGCTGGCACTTAAATACTTGTTGAATGAATTAATAAACATGTTAACTTAAGTATGAGAAAGGAAGGGAATGTGCAAGACGGTGAAGAAGGGAAGCCAGACAGCAGGACTGAGCAGCCACTCATGGTTGGAGCAGGAAGAACTGAGGAGGTACCCGGCAGTGCTCAGCTCCATCAGGAGGAGGCTTATGTTCTAACACAGAATTGGGGAATGACTCCGTAATAAATGCAGAGAAATAAGCAAACAGGCAAAAACCAGACAATTAATAGTCTAGGAAAAAGAACACTACACAAAAAAGGAAACGTCGCTCAGCCATGAGACATGGCTCAGCTGTGAGTCCCGTTCTTTAGCCTAACATGGTCCCTGATGGCTGCTGACTGAACTGGGCAGAGGAGAAGGGGAGTACTGGGGCTGTAGGGGGAGGGAGGGCAGGGGAAGAAGCCAGTCCTCACGTCCTTCAGGAGAGAGTCACCACCTGATGCCAAAGTCGGAAAAGTTAGGGAACAAAGTACAAACATGTTCTTTATAAACATGATGGCAAATACCAGAAAAAAAGAGAATTGGGAGCACCTACCTTGGGAGGTGGATGGGCAGGGCCTGCTCCATTTCCTCAGGGGTCTCACAGAATTGTCAGACATAACATACTCAGTACATGCAATATTTGGATTAAAAATGGGTAGAAGATAACAGTGGGTCACTGACTCACAATCTGTCAGCTCTATCAGAGAGGTGTTTGGCTGTTTCCCACATTTCCCATTTAGCCTTTTGAAAAATGCTCCTCAGAGCCCAAAGCACTGGCACCTCCCACCCCACAGCTACAGCGCCTGCAGCCCTAGGTCTCACCTGCCGCCCCTCCAACTCGATCTGGAAATTCTTGGCTGACTCCTGGGTTACCCGTCCCGCGAAGTCCAGCTGATACACCTGGGTGGCCTCGTTCCACAGTGGCTGCTTGTTGGCCATCACGTACACGAAGCCCTGGCTGCCCAGCCGCCCATCCTCCTTCTCGCTGGCCCGCCGGCACTTGGACTCCTCTAGCTCGCTGGCAGTACGCAGGGTCCTCTTGCTCTTCCAGCCCTTCTTGCTGCCCTGGCTCTGGTTCATTAGCTCGTCCCCACTGATGAACAGCTCGGGCTCGCTCTCAGAGCTATCCTGGAACTCATTCGTCTTGTTCAGCTTCTTGGACTTCAGCTGGTCTTTCTGACTCTTCACTTTCTTCTTCTCTCTACCCAGGCGGGGGCTGGAGATAAGTGAATTAAAGTCACTCAGAGCCCTTGCCTCCTTCTTCACCTTGCCCTCAGTGATGGCCTGAACATTTCCTTCCTCCGCGCGGCTGTCCAGGCGCTTCCGATTCTTCTTCCCAAATTTTTCTGTCCGCTGGGGGACCGGGCTTTCAGTCAGGGAGAGGACTTCTTGGAAGTTGTCTGCAGTCTCGACCATCACCTCTGTGCCCATGTGGCTCTGGAGATCAGCAGGCGGTGGGGACACAAGGGGCTTCTCCACCACCAAGTGTGGCTTGGCGGGGAGAGTGGTCTGGGGGTTCTGCACGGGGGGGCAGGCGCTGTAGGAACTCCATGGATGCAAGGCGACAGGTGGCAGCTGTAAACTCGAGCACGTGCTGCTTCCTGGGTACATGGGGGGCAGGGTGCAGTAGGAAAGGCTGGGTGGGTACACTGGCTGGAGGACGACGGCAGGCTCCTGTTGTGCAAACGGTGTGGGGGACAGGGCGTCTTTGGGAGAGCAGGGAGCCTGCACTCCGGGCAGAGGGGGGTTGTTGTAGCTTCCTGGATACGGCACGCCCATCCCATAGCCTGTCTGGAAAGTGGCAGTAGGGCTGGCGGGAGACTTGGGGGAGATAAAGGGCACTCGGGACACGTCCAGGTGCTGGCCCTGGCCTAGCATCAGAGGGGGCAGCTTTAAGGGGTTGGGCACTGCAGTCTGTGCTGTCCTTTCCTGGGGAACCCAAACGTCCTCACCCAGCACAGGGTCCCACTGATAAGGAGGTGGCCGTTTCATGGTGACAGCAGCTTCGGGCAGTGGGGGGTGCCTCAGAGGCTTCTCCAGCTGACAGTGCTGGGACAGGGCCTCATCCTCCGTAAAGGCCGAGTTGACATAGTCGGTGCGGTCGCGGGCGCTGTCAGGCGGGCTCAGGAGGTTGTAGGAGGACTGGGAGGCCAGCGGGGAGGTGCTGACGGCATGGGTCAGGGCTGTGGGCTGTGAGCCAGGCCCTGCGCCACTGCACTGGCTGCAGGTGTACAGGGTGGGTGGGGGCCGTGCCGGTAGCTGGGCCACTGCCCCCCCAGACCCACCCTTGGGCTTGGCTGGGGGCTGCAGGGGGGCTCGTGGACTGTCAACCAGCTGCGCCATCTTGAGCGCGGCCTCGCGGTTGTTCCTCCGCAGAGTGGCATGGATGAGGATGCTGTCAGGTCTCTGGGAAGCGCCCCGCCCCTGCGTCAGCTGGCTAGCAATTTCGGGATACGGGGGTGGGTCCCCGGTGGGGATGGAGTAGCGAGGGACGGTCAGGCGGTTCAGGGTGGCACTGGTGCAGGGTTGGGGCACCTTCTTCTCAGTGGCTGTGAGCCTCAAGGTGGCGGAACTGCCTGGGCCGGGGAGGGTGTAGGTGTTCTGGGAACATAACATCCGAGTACGAGGCCGGCACACCTCCTCCACATTGCCGCTGCTGTCAAAGGTGGTGATCCGCTCGTAGCCCAGGGGCGTCTGGAAGTGCGCCGGTGTGGGGTAGAGAGAAAAGTCGCCCTTCTTCAGGCACACATCCACTGGGGGCTGCGGTGGCGGCAGAGGGGGCGGGGGTGCTGCTGTGGTGGGCGCGGCGGGGATGGTTCCTGGGTACGGGGGTGGAGGGTTCATCTTTGTTACCTGGACCTCCTGGGGGGCACTGAAGACCACTGCATCCCCCTCAGCTGCCAGCTGTGGCGCTGGTCGCAGGGCCTTGGTTGGCTTCTGCAGGAGCTCATGGTCTCGGTCTCCATGGCCCAACGTGGACAGCTGCATGGGTCCCTGTGGTGGCGGCGGCAGGGACAGCTGAGGGGGGTTCTGAATGATGCGACCCATTTCCACACCTCCAAAAATCACCTGTCCAGGATTGGAGTACCGGTTGGAGACTGGGTAAGGGGTGGCATTGTCACCTGCATGCTCTGCTGCCCCTACGGCTGTCGTCTGGTTGGTCAAGACATCCAGCTGCACGTTCTGATTGGCCAGTAGGGACTGCACTAGCCCTATGCTCTGTGTAGGGGACATAGCTTGAGCAGAGCTGTGGATCGGTGCAATAGGGATATTCACAGTGCAAGGTGGGTTGTTCTCAGGGACGCCAGATGCTCCTGTCACTAGAAGGAAATTAGAAAAAGAAACTGCTTGCAGAACCTGCACTCATTTGGTCCTCTTCTACACACAAAGTACATGTGCTAGGGACTGAGGTGTGTCTGCCTGGGGAACACTGGACTGTTCACACAAGCGTGCTGGGCCCTGCAGGTAGCCAGCAGGGCGCTGTCAGAGCCTTCCAACGAACTAGCTTCAGAACCTTCTGATTGTGGCACCAAGCACCTCAATGGCATCATCACAAACAACAAAACATTTAAAGAAGCTTTTTAAAGATGACATTCATAGAATGCCCATTCTTTTCTGTAGGAAGAAGGCAATGGCACAGGAGGAAACTTCATTGAGCATTCATCATGCCTTGGCCTCTGAGTAGGTTTATTGTGGGCTGGCTAGTGTGGGATATGTCATACAACAGATGTGTGTATGAATCTGCATGTAAATTAAGTTTCTATAAAAATAACAATGTAACATGTAGTAGAGAAACTAATGAAAAGAATCTAGTGAATCTAAGTATCACATGAAGGAGCACTTCCTAATTCATCAGTTTTTGGCATTTCAAACAATATGTAAGGTAGAGCCCCATTGAATAAATCCCTGTAAATACATTCTATGTGTGCACAGTGGGAGTTTAATAGTGTACACACTCGAACTGTGACCTATAGACAGGTGCTGAGAGCTATCGCCTGCACTCCCCTGTTTAAAGTGCCTGCTGAGCCACCTGGCAACTTGGCTTACTAGGTCTATTAGACCACTCTGTGGCACATTCCTCAGAGAAAACTGCCACCAATGCAGAAGTCTGAGGCATGGTGCTAACTAACCAGTACATGGTCAGGAAATATGACTTAGCTATTTGCAAAGGTTGGTTCACTTTCACCAGAATTACATGAAGCCAGTGCATTTCGCCAATGCTAAGCCCACCCTTGATTAAGCTAAGCAAACCCTCCCTACCTTCCCTGGGGTCCTCTGGTGAGACATAACTACCCCCTGGCTGCACAAATATGGGTCTGTGTCAAGTTTCCTGTTATTCTTGTTCAGATTCCTCTTCCAGATGTTCTCTCATCTGTATGGAATATTGACTCAGGCATCTTCCCCTTTAAAGGAGAAGAGTCTCTTTGTTGAGTTGCCATCATTAAATGCAAGCCCTGAGACAACATGATCCCTTTCTCACCAGGAACCACAGACAGGAATGGCAACAGCAGCAACAGCTGAACACTGACTGGAACGAGTGCTATTAGCTGCATTTTGGGAGAGCAGTGAGGGCATTTTTATGGAGAAAGTATAAGATACATTCCTAAATCCAAGACTCTGAAATAGCAGGGGATCTTCTAGGAAGCTCAGGTATGTGGGTAATGATGTGGCGGCCGCAAACCTTGCCTACTAGGACTGCATTAGTCTAGAACATTTGCTCCATCTATGTGGGAGATGAATACCATCAGAGCACCAAGATGGCCACGTCAGAAAGCACATTAGAAATCAGTTTTCAGGTAAAAAGCCTGGCTGAGAGAAGGTGAACAACTTCCCCAAGTTCAGGGCCCAAGTGAAAAGCAGGCCCAAGCAGGAATGTGTGTCCCTCCATGTCTCCCTGCTAGGACCAACCCTGTTGGGCATGGATGTCCAGACACTGGAGAAGTCATGGCCTACATTGGGGTTCCTCTGGTTCAGAAATCAGGGACTTCCAGAGCCTTGCTTGGTTATAATTAGAGGAGTCTGTGTCTATGAAATCACTGTGAACTTTTACTTAAAAAGTGAATAACCCTCAAGTAACTGAGAATAGTTACATGTAACTAATTGGCAGACTAATTAGAAATCATTTTATTCTATTCATCAAAATGGGATCCTTTAAGGACCCCTCCCCCACAACGGGAAGTGCTTACATTAACGTAAGATGCTATAGATGCAGATATTTACCATTTGTAAACTGGAATTTAAAAACCATGTACCAGATTTTACCTTTGACTCAGGTCAGACCTCTGCACACTGAGACATGCACTACACAGTGGGAGAGAGGTGTTCACATGCCAAGGCCTTGCGTCCTGGAGCCGGGGCACCCCAGGAACACTGAGTGAGGCACTCACTAAGCAGGGACTGAAAGGATGAAGGCTAGGTAGACCCACGAGACTGGGCTGCAGCTCTGATTTCAGTCAGTCCTGACCCATCCCGCTAACTTATCTTTATTGAGGTACATGACTAAGAGGGCTACTGTGAGGACAAAATGAGATGTTAGAAGTGCTTGAGGAACATGAGGCATCACTGCCATCTCAGCCATCCATGCTCTGGCAGCTTCTCTCTTCCCCAAACTGGTGCCAATCTGTGACCTTTGTCCTGGGATATGCCACCACATCTACTAACCTTACAGAAGCAGGTATACTTTTTCCAGACCCAGGTAGCAGGCTGTCATCCTCAATAACTCACTACTCTGTACCCCTTGCATGATCCGCAGAGAGAGGGAACATGACAAACAAGTCGATATATGTGAACACACCTGGTAAATCATCTTCATCTTCACTGAAAACATTAGGGTTGAAGACAGGTAAATTAATATAGTCCATGGAGATTTTCCGAACCTCTGGGAGATAGATGGTCATCTGTCGTGGCTGGAGGTGCAGGAGGCTGGTTTTATAGATTACTGGTAGGGAGGGAGAAGGGCACAGTTAACAGAGACACACCAGAGGACAGCTGGACTGTCAATAGCTCATGGGAAGATAAATAGAGGGCTGTGGTCTTTCTACCAGTAGAAAACAGATCTGTGTAGGCAGAACTGAGAGTCTGAGTGAGTGCTTTACCTCTCTCTGGCACTCAACATGGCCACACCAACCATGGTTATAGATTCGGTGACAGCAAATTCCTGGCCTAGTTCAGCCTCTCTGCCAATGGCTTGTCTATAGAACTACAAATTTGGTTGTTTTTGTGTTTTGAGTTGGAGTCTCACTCTGTCACCCAGATTGGAAAGCTGTGGCACACTCATGGCCACCCTAGCACTGACCTGCTGGGTGCCGGCAATCCTTCTACCTCAGCCATGCAAGTAGCTGGAACAGGCACGTGCTACCATGCCCCGCTAATTTTTTATTTGTTGTAGAGATGAGGTCTCGCCAAGTTGCCTGGGCTGGTCTCGAACCCGCAGGCTCAGGTAATCTACTTGCCTCAGTCTCCCAAAGTGCTGGGATTACAGGCTGAGTCACTGAGCCCGGCCAGAACTACAAATTTGAAATATTAAAAACGTATCTTAGACTTAAATTTTTTTATTAGAATAAACTAGGGTATGAAAAATATGTATTTCAAAAATTTCACTTGCAATCAGAAGGATAATTTAGTAGAAACAGTTGTGACAACCAGAGTGCCAAGCTTGTGGGAATCTTGGCAATCAAGAAGCTGCTTGAAAACCACTTGGAGATGGGGGGTGTCATGATATCATGCAGTAATAAAATGCTGCTTCATTCAGGGTTGGAGTCTTACTTTACTGACTTTTAACTTCAATCTAATGATCAGGGTAGAGATTTACAGGGGACTTCCATGTAGTTTTTTTAAACACTAAGATTTAATTTGTTTGAGTGCATTGAGAAGGCCTAGGTTGCAACTAATATATTAGAGACAAAGTAAGTTTCAAAATAATAAATCTGCATTTAAGTTCCACAGTAAGTTGAAATCAGGATGAAGTTGCCCTATCAATTTTCCCTTATGTCTGCACCTCCTTCCTGTGAGACATGTAGACCCAAGCTTCCTTATTCCATCTCCACACTGCCACTCACATGCCCTGCAACATGATGAGCCACTGAGGCCTTCTTTGTTAAAGCATCTTTGCAGGCTTGGCGTGTACACTGGTGTGGCCCGAGGTGACTTTTCCTACCCAATATGCTAAGGAAAGACCTTACTCATGCGTTCATATGTCTTGTTCACAATAGAAAAACGATGTGAATTTAGGTTTAAAAGTTCTCTACGACTTAAGAATTAATGCATTAAAGTGCTATGCTTTGCCCTTCAGAATGGCAAAGAGCAATAAAACTAAAAATCCCAGGAAGGGTTAGAAAAATAATACCAGGATGCTTCCAGGGAAGAAAAATAGGTGCCTGGTGGTGAGGATAAGAGAAAGTTTACTGTGTAATCTTCTAAATCCTTTCTTTTTTTTGAGTTGGAGTCTCTCTCTGTTGCTCAGGCTGTAGTGCAGTGGCATGCTCACAGCCACCCCCAGCATCGACCTGCTAGGCTCAGATAATCCTTCTGCCTCAGCCTTCCAAGTAGCCGGAACTACCAATTTAGTGTAGAGGTGAGTTCTCGCCAAGTTGCCCGGGCTGGTCTTGAATCTATGGGCTTAGGCAATCCAATCACTTGACCTCCCTAAATCTTTTGAATTTTGAATCTATTATGTATTTTTAAAATTAAGAAATACCAAAAGTTAAAAATAAAACATTTCACGGGTCAGACCATTCTAATTAAAGGAAACAAACTGCCCAACATGGGGAACAGCACTTACTTTTTATTTCCACTAGAGTGTCATACACTGTCTTTGAAAAGACTGTGTAATAGAGCCCTACATGTATCACACCTTCTAGAATCTAAGACTTACTTTCTTTTCTCTAGTAGAATCAAATGGAAATTTTCTTTTGGCCTGACAAGAGTAACTATGAACCAAAAGGCTCTTTTTCAAAAGATCAATGATTAGAACAATTCCACTGCTGTCCTACAAAAAGCTTTTGTTGCAGGCATTTGATCTGCTCATGCTGGGGCAGTGTGTGCCTAACAGGCTCTCACGCGCGCCCTCATTTTAAGGTCTTGATTGGCTTATGTGTGGATCTACTCAACATCCAAGAAATAAGGGCAGAAGGAAAGGATCCGTCAAGTAAATTCTCACTTCTACTCTCTTTTTCAATATTTACTTTAGGCAGATGGCTAAGTTCTCAGCTTACTGATGTGAGAATAATCATGATATTCAAAGAATGGTTATTGAAAATCAACCACATCCACCGATAGGGCACTGATAAATAACTGAACAACAGGCTTTTGTGGTCATCAGAGAGGTTCCAGGTTGCTGAAAATATAAGAGCTTTCTTTGTACGATGCATAGCGATGGTCTATTGTTCTTTCCTAAAATAGTTTTATGTTTTACTTTTATACCTCTTTTTCTCTGAGCTGAGAAACTTCAAATGCAACACTACTTAATGAATCTCTAAAGATGCATACATAGCAACAGGTCTTTTTAACATCTGATTTGCAAGAATAATTTATTTGAAAGAATCTGTGAATGAAACTCTTATAGGTAGATCTGGATTTTTTCACAAACCATTTTGAGCAGGCTACAAAGAGTACATTCGAGATAGAGGCCATGGCCCCACCTAGCTGAGGTGGCCTTGCAGAGAGACGTGTACAGAGTAATCCGATGAGGCAACCTAGGAAGGCAGGGGAGCAACATGGCTCCTCAACCAGAAGGGGATCGACCCAGTAGAGGAAGTCACTTTGAAAAGGATCTTTTTGTAGTTTCATTTTCTCATCATCTCTGAGGAAATCACTACTCATGTGGGTAGGAGTACAAGTCAGAATGCAATTTCTGAATTCTGGCCCAGCTTTGCACTCCCTTGGCTAAGCTTACCTCTATGTTTCAAACTTGTCAAAGACAAGCTATTTATCTGGTACTGAGAAATAAAATTTATAAATATTTACCACTAAGAACTGAACTAACAGTCAACCAGCTTCTTACAGTCTTAATGTTTTCCTCTCCAATTCTTCAGAAGGAGTTTCTTTTGAGTGATATTCTAATTTTTGTGAAGCCATACAGCGGCTAGAGTCAAAGTTTGGAGGTAACACAATCAGTTCTTGGCTGTCTTAAAAGCTCCTCATCTATGTTAGGTCACTGAGGTTGAAATTGGACTTTGTAGTCTGTTCCAACTGGGACAGTGAGAGGAAAGTATGTGGTTCTTACCTGCACCGAGGTTGGTTGGCAGGAAAGCAGCCAAGCCCACAATCTTAAATTTGGTTCCCCAAATATTAGACGTGACCTGAGCAAGGTAGTTGTGCTATGGGGGAAAAAAAGAAAAAGGAAGAATCACAACCTAGTTCCATACTTTCTACTGGTCACTCAGTAAGAATGCTAGCACTTATTGCTTAAAAAGTCACAAGTGTGTACTGCCAGAAACATCCATTACCTGACTCATTTTACTATTTGCAAGATCAGAAGTTCACTAGAGCATGTCAGACACCCAATTTTGAATGGGGGTACACTAAGCTGAGCAAGGGGGTGGGGCGTGTTTGAGTGTGTCCACATGTGTGGTTTCAAGAGGCCACCAAAGTAATTTGAATACATTTTCTTCAGCTCTCCTCCCCCATCACTGAACTAAAAAGGGTACCTAACTCTAAATTCATTTTTATTCTCAGTCTTTCTCCTGGAAACATCAGTTGCATTGATACCATTATGTTCTGAAACTACCCAGTTATCTGTCTACTCATTCAATTAAATTTTTAATGAGTGTGTGTGTGCATGTGCAAGGGAAAAATAAAGATGGACAAAATATAGCTCCTCAAGAAGCTTATAATTAATGGAGGAGACAGGTTTATAAAGATTTGTATACAAAGAAGCCACCAAGAAATGTGATGGGGGAATTATATACCAGATGTTTTGGCTGAGCCCTGGCAGGAAGCCCTCCTGGCAGAGATGGTGCTGGAGCTCCACAGGGAGGGATGGGGACAGAAACAAGAACGAGAAGATAGAACAGGTGACCCAGGCAGAGCAGGGTGCAGGGCAGGGTTGTGGTAGGTGTGGCTACAGCACCTGGAGGGGGAGGAAGTTTTGGAAGGGCCGTGAGGGAAAGTCTGGCAGGGCCAGACTGTGGGGGCTGTGACAGGGGTGAAAGCGTTTTCTCCCATACCCACTGTGGGATCAAGACTGACTGGGCGGGGGGTGCACAGGCGAAATGTGGACACATTTCTGCCAGAACGCCACCTGAGGACAGTTTCTGTGGCAGCAGGGCAGCCTGTGGAATATGAAGCAGAGCCCAGGCAGTGGTGGGCAGACAGGGAAGGAGAAGGGCCCCCAGGCATAGCCACTAGTGAGAAGGGGAGAGTGGTGTGGCAGCTGTGTGCTCCTACCTGAGTGATATCTTCAAAAGGAAACTCTCTCCGGGCCAGGCTGGGCGAGCCGACCGAAGGCTTGCGCAGGGGCAGCCGGGGAGACCGCGAGGGCTCCTGAGCAGCCCGGGGCAGCTTGGGAGACTTGCGGGCCTCAATGCTGATCCTGGGGAGGCAAGGCCAGGAGGGTCAGGCTCCTGTGGTGGGCAAGGCAAGCACTACCCTGACTCCGCACTCCTCTTCCCTTTCTAACCCGGCAGCTGAGGTCAGGTCCTCAGTGGCCAGTGCTCTAATTTAACAACACTCTCCCCTGCTTTTGCTTTATGAACATTAGGAAAGAAGGACAGTTATATGCTGAATAATATACATTTAAGTTTTTGAGAACCTGGGTGTGGGGGCATGCATCTGTAGTCCCAGCTACTCAGGAGACCGAGGCAGAAGGATTGCTTGAGCACCAGAATTCAAGGCTAGCCAGGGCAGCACAGCAAGACCTCACCTCAAAAACATGTATATATAGAGAGATGAGATCAAGTGATTCATTTGTAAGGAAGTTCAAAGAATTAACCGTCTTTTGCTCTCTGCTGACTTAG
Organism: Carlito syrichta; assembly: GCF_000164805.1. Taxonomy (NCBI): domain Eukaryota; kingdom Metazoa; phylum Chordata; class Mammalia; order Primates; family Tarsiidae; genus Carlito; species Carlito syrichta. The sequence continues at coordinate 371,173 of NW_007074486.1, forward strand.
AGTAAATTTGGAAATGGCCTTCTGCCAGGTGTTTGCACAATCAGTCCTTGGAAAATGGCAGGCGGGAAGAGTCATTTATCACCCTAAGGCCACAATTAGTTTTATAATTTATTTTATGACAGTTTAAATTTTGATTTGTCTAGCATTTCATTACCTGTAATATTTAAAGCAAATCTGAATCTAAAGTTTTTTGGCTGCCTTTTGATCCCATGATATAGCTCTGCTCCTTAGTCTCTTTATTTATAAAATGGAGATACATGTGTTCAGTGCCAGCCTATCCCAAAGAGAATTATACAAATGAATATGGTAAGTTTTACATCATTCTATGAAAAAAAATGCATTCAGCTTGTGAACCTGATAAGAAATTTCAGGTTCCTGAGGAATGGGAGTAGATTAAAGCCATGAGCTAGGACAATTAGCCTGGCTGCTGTGTAGAGAGGTTTCAAGTGAGGAAAGGATAGGGGGAAGAAGGACCAGCCACAGAAGCACAGCAACCTTATAAGGACTTTTATAGGCTAAGGATTTACTTGTATATATTAAATGTCCTCTGTTTAAGTAATGGAAAAAGCCAAAACACTGTGAAGTATAGGATAGTTTATAATTTTGTGTGCAGTTTTAACAAGCATTAGAATAAATAATAAAAATAAATTGATCAGATTGTTGGAACAATTGAATATTTACATATAAAAATGAATCATTTACCCCTAATTCATACCAAATACAAAAATTAATCTGGATGTAAAGTTACTCTTTACATCCAGATATAAGTTTAAAAGCTAAAACTTGGGGCGGGCTCAGTGGCTCAGCCTGTAATCCCGCACCTTGGGAGGCTGAGGTGAGTGAATTGCCTGAGCCCACGGGTTCGAGACCCGCCTGGGCAACTTGGCGAGACCTCATCTCTACAATAAATTTTAAAAATTAGCCGGGCGTGGTAGCGCACGCCTGTAGTTTCAGCTACTTGGAAGGCTGAGGCGGAAGGATCGCCGGAGCCCAGCAGGTCGAGGCTGCAGGTTGAGGCTGCAGTGGCCGGGAGCAGCCACTGCACTCCAGTCTGGGTGACAGAGTGAGACTCCAACTCATAAAAAAAAAAAAAAGCTAAAACTCTAAAGCTGCTGGAAGAGAACTGAAGAACATCTTTGTGGCCTTAGGGCAGAAAAAGATTTCCTAAACAGGATACAGAAAGCATGAGCCAAAAAAGAAGAATTTCACAAATTGCACTATATGGCAAAACATATAGCTGTCAAAGTACTCAAATCTAGAACACAAAGAATGAATTCTTCTAACTCAGTAAGAAAAACAGCCCAATACAAAATGGGCCAAAGACTTGTGTGCTTCACAAAAGAAGATAGCCAAATGGCCAACAAACATATAGAGAGGTATTAAGCATCATCAATCACTGAGGATTTTAAAATTAAAGTAAAATGAGATACCGCTACATAGCTACCAGAATGGGTACAATTATTTTTAAAGAATAACAGGACAGCTGTAGATGAGAATGGACACAGTGGGAACTCTTGTGGAAACTGCTGGTGGGAATTTAAACTGGGACAGCCACCTTGGAATATGCCTGGCAGCATCTATCAAAGTTTACTATCTAACCCATGACCCTGAAACTCCCTTTGGAAGTGTATACCGAAGAGAAATGAGTGCACATATTCACAAAAAGACTTCTATAAGAAGGCTTATGGCCTGGGTTCGGTGGGTCAGCCTGTAATAATCCCAGCACTTTGGGAGGCTGAAGCGAGAGGATTGCCTGAGCCTATGGATTCGATACCAGCCCAGGCAACTTGGTGAGACCTCGTCTCTACAATAAATAAAAAAAATTCGCTGGACATGGTAGCACGCGCCTGTAGTTCCAGCTACTTGGAAGGCTGAGGTAGAAGGATAGCTGGCCCTCAGCAGGTCGATGCTGGGGTGACCGTGAGTATGCTACTGCACTCCAGCTTGGGCGACAGAGACTTCAACTCAAAAAAAAAAGAAAGCTTATAATGGATTTATGAATAATGGCCCCAGACTGGAAACTATCAAATATCCACTGACTGGCAAACAGAGTAAACAAATTACAGTATATTCATTACAATGGAATATCATGGAGCAATAAAGAAAAACAAACTACTGTTACACACAACATGGATGAATCTCAAAATCATTATGTTGAGAAAAAAAAGTCAGATACAAAGAGTTTGTTTGACTCCATTTATATGGAGCTCAAGAATAAGTAAAACTAACCTGAGAGCAGAAGTCAGAATAGTGATTAATTTTTAGAGAGTGATAGCAAATGGAAGGAGCACAAGGGGACTTTCTGGGATGATACACACTCATTATCTTGAACTAGGTGGGGACACACTGGCACAGGACCTGCACGATGAGCTAGGTGTTGAAGATTTGGGCATGTGTGTATCCATATGTAACGTATACCTTAATTTTGCAGGGCATCAGAAAAAACAAACTACTACGGAATTAAAATTAGAAGAGACCTTAGTGAATCATGTCAGTGGTCTATCCACTGACATCTACAGATAAGGAAACTCCTCTCTGTCCAAGGTCCCACAGTGGAAGAAGGTGGTGGTCTCATTTACCAACCACAAGCCCTTCAATGTGTTCTTAGTTTTCTGCCTTTAGGACAAACTCTTAGGATGTATTTTTAAAAATTGACTATTAGTTTCCTAATGACAGCACTATAGGCATTTAATTTGACAATCTCTTTAACACATTACATCCACTGTAAACCCTTTTTTCCCCCTTTTCTCAAACTAGAAGAAAAAACAAGTAAGCCAAGAAGTTATGGCTACCCTTATGCTACCCACCATCACTGCTAACCTCTAGAGAAAGCTCAGGAAACTTCCTAATGAGTGTCTATCTCAAAAAGGAAAAAACAAAGAAAAGCTGTAATTATTGCAGGCAGAATCTTCCAGAAGGGTAAGGATGTTGCTCTTGCTGTACTATTCTGGCGTCAGCATCAATGGGATACTGTTGTGGGCACACAAACATGTTCAGAAACACAAAAAAGGGCAAACACCCCCAAAGACAGAAATTACCTTGGGAGCTTGGGTGATTTGCTAGCTCTGGAGATTTTGGGAGATTTCTTGGCAGCCCAGTCATCACTCAGCTCAATGTCACTGGAGTCTGAGCAGTTGCAGCTGTCGATCACAGAAGAAATCAGACTGTTCCCATAGATTTCATCTGGAAAGAGACCAACCAGCAAATTTAAGGGAAGTTATGTCAATTAGCCCCTAATGATGATCATTATATAAACTAAAAGATGGACTGACTCTAGAGGCTGTCTTTTCAAACCTAGAGGTTGCAACAGAAAGCAGCTTAGCACTGTTTTTTCTTTTACATTTTTGTGCCATTGTATTTTCTAAGCAGAAGTAGGCAATTACCTCTACTGTTGTCAAAATGGGCATGGTATTATAATGCCTCTAGGGATGTTCAAAATAGTCTGACACTGTCTGCCAAAAGCTGAAACCCAAATGGTTATGCTGTTGTGCCTCACGACATACAGACTTTCAGGTGGCCTGGAACCCAGACTGAGCGAAGGGCTGCTGACTCTCTGACTTCCCCAATAAACCTGCTCCTGATCTGGGAAGTCCCTTGCTTGTGCCGGGTCGGTTTGGGCTAGAGTTCTGACAGAGCTTGGTCTATTTCAAGGTCTCCCAGCATTGCGCTATTCCCACAGGGCTGGCTGGTGGTGAGGGCTTGGCTATTCCGCTTGGTGGAGCTGCCTGCCTGCCTGGAGCAATGGCTGAAGGAGACCTGTGCAATAGGAACTTTCTCTAGGTTCTTCTGAGGGTATCCTGTATGAGAGCCACTCAGGACAACTTTGCCAACTGGTCATCAGGCAGAAGATTAGAGGTTCCAAAGCAGAAGACCAGACGGCATACAGACAGTGGGGCAACTCTAAGATTGCAGAACAGACAACGCTCATCCTCCTTGGAATTTCTTCTCCCTAGCTGCTCCTCCTTACCACCCCACCCACCCCACCCCACCACACCTCTTCATGACCCAAACACCCCAGCCCCTGCTCTAAGTCTGCCCTCAATGCGAGTACCCCATTTTTCCAAATTACTTTGTTTTACTAACTAAAACATCATTCCTTCAAGGCCCCAAGAGCCTTGCCAGGTAATAAAAAAGCTGAATCATTCAATCACAATGAAATAATTTACAGATTATGGGTGATTTTACTGTTCAGAAGGGCTGCTTACACTTTAAAGAATGAGTTTTTAAGTCCAAACCAATCTTGAAGTTTCAGAGCCTCTCTGAGGTGGAGCAGCAGGGCAGGCTACATGCAAAGGAGGCTGGTGTCCTTTGTGTCACCCGCATCAGACCTTTCTTAGTTACTGAATCAGAGGCACGGGTCAGGGTCCACCAAGTACAATAGTATGTGTTTGAGTTCAATCAGGTAAAGAAGGCATAATTCACATGCCCTGAGCAGTGCTTTCTATGATTTAATTTACGAGTCACTGGGTCAGAGGATGTCTAACTGTGATTCAACACACATATATATAAGCCCACAGAAAACGTCCATGTATGCATGACCCAACCTGAGGAAATCCAATTAGGAATCACCCACCCAGCTCCTGACTCACTCATCAATGCCAAGGTTCCTCAAATGTTATGCCCCATCACTTCCTTGTTTCCCTTTACTCATAACTACTATTTTTTAGCAACAAAATCTCTACTATTTATTTATTTATTTTAAAAAACATTTTAAAGATGTGGGGTACAATTCAGAATTAGGTACATAAGTGGACATCATACAGGTCAAGTTTGGGTTTCCCTTTGGTTTCCACTTTGTTTGGTTTGCGATCAGGTACCCTTACTGATGTATAACTATTTTATCATCTGTCTCTCCAACTAATACAAACTCCACACGGGAAGGAAAGTTGGGCCTGGATTAGAATAATCTCTGGGACTTCATAAATACTTCCTAAAAGAATAAATGAGATTTAAGAGATAGCATGAGAAAAAGAATGTTGTTTTCTGAAAATATGCCCTGAGTCTTGTTTGTTCAGTGTCACACCTCCACATGTATAGGCACTGTCACTCTGTTGCTTGTCATCAGCACAACTAGAAATTCAGTGCATGACATTAGGTTGATATTTGGGGAGCACAGGGTGGTGGTTGGGTATACTTCATGCTACTAGAGACTCCATGTCATCAATTTATCATGGAAACTCTGGAACAAGTATCCAAGTTGTAGAAAAATGTAAGCTAAGATTGGTCCTTGAGAACCTTCACATTCCAATTTTGTCAGTTTTCAAGACTCTGCTCATTTCTTCTGAGTTGAAGGTCTGTTGAAACCGAGGAGATGGCCCTGATGATGTTTGAATCACCTTTAGGGTCACTTTTCCCTTCTCTTGAAGAATAGTGCATGCTAGGGACCAAATGGCTCTATCACCCCACCCTGGCAAATCCAAGTGCAACAGCTTTCTTTCACTTCACCTTGTTTCTATCCACTTAGGTTCAAACTGGCAGTGTTTCTACTTCTATAATCTCACAGTTCTTTAATACATGACAGTCCAGACACCCCTTGGTGTTCTCTTCAGAATGTACTTTCTCATTTTTTGCAATATGAGTAGCCTGAAAATGGTCTAACTCTTCAAGTTCTAGACCCTTTTAACTTAACAATTCCTTCCTCAATTCACCTCTCCTTCCACATTTTACTATAAGCAGTCATAAGGAACCAAGCTGCTCCTTCAACACTTTGCTTAGATATCTCAGATGGCCAATGAAATTGCTTGTAAATTCTACTTTCCACAAAACACCAGCAGTTCAAGCCAAATTCTTTGCCACTTTATAACAAGGATCGTGCTTCCTCCAGATTCCAGTAACATGTTCCTCATTTCTGACTGCAACCTCAACAGAAATGCCCTTAACATCCAAATTTCTAACATGCACCTCAAAAACTCTTCCGGTCACTACCCATTACCCAGTTCCAAAGCTTCTTCCACATGTTATTTGTTATAGGAGCACCCACTTCTCAGTAGCAAAATCTGATTAGTCAGTGTTCTCCAGAGAAACAAAACCAATACAGTGTGTGTGTGTGTGTGTGTGTGTGTGTGCACGCGCGCATGTTTATGAAGAGTGAGAAGGCTCAAAATTAGGGTGTCAATATGGTTGTTTCCTGGTGAGGGCTCTCTTCCTGGCCTGCAGCAGCCACCTTCTGGTTGGCTAGCAACGCCATCAGATTAGAACTTCACCCTTAATAGTTTTATTTAACCTGAATCTTCCCTAAAAGCCCTATCTCCAAAAACTGTCACTTTGGGGATTAGGACTTCAACATATGGATTCTGGGGAAGTCACAGTTCAGTCCATAGCAAGCTCCTACTAAAAATTTCAGGCTAGGTGCAGTGGCTCATGCCTGTAATACCAAAACTTTTGAGAGGCTGAGGTGGGAGGATCATTTGAGGCCAGGAGTTTGAGACCAGCCTGGGCAACATGGCCAAACACTGTCACTACAAAAAGTAAAAAAGTTAGCCAAATGTGGTGGTTGTATGCCTATAGCTAGCTAGCTACTCAGGAGGCTGAGGCAGACAGATTGCTTGAGCCCAAAAGTTGGAGGATGCAGTGAGCGAGCTATGACTGTGCCACTACACTCCAGCCTAGGTGACAGAGTGAGATCCTGTCTCTAGAAAGAAAAAAGGAAATTTGTGGCTTTTCACTTAAAAATAAATTACAGCGACTCATGCTGTCTAGTATAAAAATACACACTGGTAATTTTGAGAAATACATTTGTCAAGTCACTCGAACATTTGTAGCGGTGAATTGCAAACTTGGGTATAACGTGAAAATCACCTGGGGAGCCCACAAAATCACATGTTTCTAGGTTCCACCCCAACCCTAATGGATCACAATCTGAAGGGTGAGGCTAGGAACCAGTATTTATTATAAATAAGCATCCCAGATGATTTGCATGGAGATGGCCCATAGACCACATTTGGAGAAACAATGATATGGCAGCTTGAAAGAGTGAATCAGCTTTTCACGATGAGAAATTCCTGACTTCTCAAAGTCTCTTCCTCCTCTGAAACAGTTTTATACCATTCGGGGGGCAACTAGTCACATTTTGCCTTGTGACATATCTTCTATTTTTGTCATGAAAAATTTAAATCTTAACTTTTTAATTGAATTTTTCAAGTGCTTAACTTGCCTAATCACCTGAAAGGGTCTAGAAACTCCTGGAAACCTTGATATTGCTTAACAATCACAGGGACTCAAGTGCCCCACACATCACAGGCACTGATTAAATGTGCTTTACTTTACAGCTTTTAATTATTTTAATTATACAAATAAAAGATCTCATTCCCCAAAGGACTGTTAGCAGCTGAGGCAGTCTGTGTTTGATATGAGCTGATCAACATGAATATGAAGGAAAACAGGCATTTGGGTGGTCAGGTGAGGCTTAGGCAAGCCCGGTCCTTGGGAGGCTGCGGCTTGGGACCCTGCAGCACGCCCTCCTGCCCTCTTCCTCAGTGGGGAACATAAAGCATGCATTGGGAGATGAACCAGCTCTTCACCTGTTACCTTTAACATCTAATCTCAGTGTAGACTGTATGCAATCACATCCGGGGAGGAACCTTAGAGATACTGTCATCAGCAGTGCTGCGGGCTCAGCCTCAGGGCCTGTCCCACAGCCTCCGCCCCAGACTGTCTCTAACCACTGAGGGCTCTTTTCTTCTCCTTTCCCCTGAAGAATGTTTTCCTCTTATGCTAACATCCACCTCTCTCTACTTTTCTCCTGGCACCTTCCCTTCTTCTGGATCATCCCTTCCCTCCCCACCAGGCCCCAATTTTCTACTTGTTTTCTCTGCTCTTGGTACTAGTTCGTCACATGAAGTCAAAAGGTAGAAAAAGCTGACTAATATCTAATTTTGAGAAGGACTGTGTTCCTGTTTCTGATTTCTAACTGGCAAATCAGTGTGTGGATGCTGAGCACTGGCAAAGCAGTGTGTGGATGCTGAGCGAATAAAGAACAGCAGGTGGAGGTAGGCAACCAAGCTCAACACTGGGTGGGTGAATAGGTCGAGGGCCAGCAAGCCCACTGCACTGTGGACTGCGATGACCAGTCACGCTGCGTCATGCGGCCTGAGGGTCGTGCTGAGGGGCCGAAGTTGGTCTAATGGGCGGGAGGGTATATGGAGCAAGGAAGTGGAGGGAGCAAGTATGAACTAATGAAAACAAACCCAATTGCACCCATGCTGCCTAAAGGTCAGCACTTGCCAGGGACTGGGGCACAAAGACCACCTGGTTCTCACCCCCAGGCCCTCAGGATTCAGCTGGGCAGGTGGAGTCTGGAGCACAATGGCTCTGTGTGCTATTCACTCTGTAGGAGGTGACAGGGAAGTCGTCACAGGGAGGTGCAGAATGTTTGGGCTGGCAAGGACTTATGGGTTCACAGATACTGGGTAAACACCAAGTGGTACAAAAAAAGAACAAAGTTCCTTCCCTCTAGAGTCTCACAATCTGGAATCCCAGAGAGGTGTGTAGTGAGCATCTTGAACACATTAACTAAGCAGTGAAAATCAGCACAAGAGAGAGCTTTCAGAAGGATGGGTGATTCATCATGTCAAAATCTTTATGGACAAGCAAAAAAAATTCACTAATAGTCAGCTAAAAAGCAGTTAATAGCAGATTAGTGAGGGACAGGAGTCTGAAGAGTAGGCTGAAGATTTGAAGATTTTAATCGTATCAGCCACTCTGGGAGGGCAGGGACTGATCTCATTATTATTTTCAAATTGTTTCAATAGTATCACATTAAGATACTCACTGAACATTTGACAACTGCAAGAGGAACCTCTCATTCCCAGAAGGCCTGTGCTGCTTCCCCTGGTTCTACTATCCATAGCCCCAACCACCTGATACCTATGGCATATTGCTAAAAACCTACCAGATGGCCAGGCACAGTGGTTCACACCTGTGATCCCAGCACTTAGAGTGGCCAAGGTGAGAAGACTGCCTGAGCCCACGGGGTTCAAGACTAGCTGGGGCAACTTGGTGAGACCTTGTCTCTACAATAAATAAAAAAAATTAGCAGGTGTGGTGGTGCATGCCTATAGTTCCAGCTACTTGGAAGACTGAGGTGGAAGGATCACCTGAGCCCAGCATGTTGAGGTTGCGGTGGCCGTGAACATGCCACTGCATTATAACCTGAGTGACAGAGTGAGACTCCATCTCAAAAAAATTTTTAAAATTTAAAAACCTGCCAGAAAGTACATTCAGAGAACCGTTCACTTCAATAGGATTTTGGAAATGAGTTGCTTGGAGAATGTTTCACACTAGCCACCACAGGCTCACATCTCATAAGCAGTAAGCAAGCATCATCTTTGTCTGGGTTGTAAGGAATAACATCCCACAGCCACATCAGAACAAGGTCCCAGTTCCTCTGGCGAGGGACTCACCTGATTTGCTGTCTGTCCGTGGGTCCATGATGACGAACTCTGGCCGCAGTTTGCTGATGCGCCGCCCTTTGAGGATGGGCACAAGTCCACCCAGATACTCCAGGTAGAGTGTGTAGCACGGGCCACCCACCTCCGGGTCATCCTCTGTGCGCTTCATGGTGCAGTGCAGCCGCTCGTTGCCGGCGGATGGGTAGCTTACAAAGTCTCGCATGTTGTTGGGGTCTGGAATTGGGGGCTAGAAGACATGGGAAGGAAGAAAAGGAAGAGCTAGGACTTGAGAGGGAGAGAGAAGGAGAGGGGGAGAGGGAGAGGGAGAGGGGGAGAGAGAGAGAGAGAAAGAGAGAGAGAGCGCGCGCAAGAGCGAGAGCATGTGTGCAGGAGGGAGGGCAGGCTGGCTAAAAACACTACTGTAGCTCAGGCAGAGTACAGACTGGGAGCTTGGGGAGAGGCTAACCACATGATGTAGAACAGTGACTTGCATAGTGGGGGCCCACTGAAATCTCCTGGGGGCTTAAAAAAAATACCTAAGCTGGGATCCCAGCCCAGACAATTAAACAAGAGTTTCTGGGGGTGGGTCTGGACACCTGCATTTTCTAATACAATCTAATACTCCAGAGTCGAGAACTGCTGGTATAGAACCAATATCATAAGACAACTTGGAAAAAAAAAATCACAACAGATTCCAAAACTCTGATGTTTCAGGAAAAAGTAACCAACAAATTGGTCTGATATTCAGAAGCAGAGATGGAATACACAAAAGAAGCAGAGATGGAATACACACAGAGATGGGGGTTGCAAGGCTAGAGGGAACCCACACTTGACCAGCGCCCTAGAACTGGAGTGAGTGCAATCCCGACTGTCCCCCTAATTAGTATGGAGCAAGCTACTTAACTTCTACAAACTTGTTCCCTGCTTTTTCAAGTGGGAATAATGGCAGCATCTTCCAGGAAGTCAGGAATGGACAAGATAGATTTTTATACAGTACTTGGTGTGAAACCTGGAATACATGAACGCTGAATAAATGGTCACTCCTTTGATCAACAAGGTGACACAGGAGTCAAGCTGGCAACACTGGCTTTGCCATGACATGAGGCACATCTCACACAGACACAGACAATGATCTTTGGGCTGACTGCAGATGGAGACAGGCTTTGGTAGAGAAGCAGACAGGAGCCCTGTGTGCTTACTCTGGCCCACTGGCCCATCTCTCCTGTCTACCCTTCTCTTGGCAAGCAGCAGGGAGCCAGTATAGGTAGGGGCAGGGGAAGAAGGAGCAATGAGCAATGGAGGGCTTTACCTTAATGGTGGGGATGAAGGCGGTGGAGAGGTAGGAGCAGAGGCGGGGGGGCAGGGTCAGCTTGCTGACATCCTTGTCCTCGCGCAGAGTGCTGGCGATGGCCTGCTGACACAGCAGCTGCAGGCTGGACACCCGGTGCTCCACACGGACCACATACAGGGCAGGTCCTGATGCCATCAGCAGCCTTGAGTCCCGGTGGCCCCAGCAGATGGAGATGATGGGGCGCTGTCAGGAAGTGAAGAGAGACGCCGCTTATGCTTTTGCTCTCACGGGAAGTGGAATGAAATAATGCACACTTGTTTCAAGCAAAATAAGGTGAGTTGACAGTTCAGAGAATATTGGCTTAAAAAGCACAATATAGGCCAGGCTCGGTGGCTCAGCCTGTAATCCCGTGCTTTGGGAGGCCGAGGTGAGTGAATTGCTTGAGCCCGCAGGTTGGAGACCCGCCTGGGCAACTTGACGAGACCTCATTTCTACAATAAATCAAAAAAATTAGCCGGGCGTGGTAGTGCACGCCTGTAGTTCCAGCTACTTGGAAGGCTGAGGCAGCAGGATCGCCGGAGCCCAGCAGGTTGAGGCTGTGGTGGCCAGGAGCGTGCCACTGCATTCCTGTCTGGGTGACAGAGTGAGACTCCAACTCAAAAAAAAAAAAGCACAATACAGAATCTTAATTACTATCTTATGAATATTCAGTATTCTTACTGGAAAGTAGATTCCCAGAACATAAAGCACTGAAATAGTTTAATGAAAATTTTTTACGTCTTATCTCATTTCATTTGGTGCCATAAAACCCAACTGAGTTTTGTATAATTGCATTTCCAGAAGTAGGGGCATCACTGTGGGGTACAGTAACCCATGTTCCTTACCAAAGTGCTGGTTATCTGGACCCCTAAATTACTCAGTGGTGGTTCTCATAGCTTGGGGAGGCGGTAGGAGGTAGACCAGATGGTCCTTTCCTTCTGTCCTGACAGGCAGCATTTTAGAGTCATGCCAATGCTTGACTCAGGGTCACCAGCTGTGTGACCCGAGGACTATTCCAAATCCCCTGAAGCCTCCCATTTTTCTCATGAGTCAAATGGGGGCACTGTGAGGATTAAAAGAGATGATGGCATCAAAGTCTTTCTGGAACCACCACAGGTATTAAGTCAATGCATTGTCAGTCATCCTCAGCACTGATGGGGCAGGGAAGAAAGGTAGAGAGCTCTCTGGAAAGGGGAGGGGGGAACACAGTTCCTGTGATGGCCTCCCTAGGTTGTGGTCATGATTGTCTTTGAAAAGACAGGCTAAAATCCAAATATGCAAGGAGATGGGATTAACATTAGCAAATATCTGTCTGGGAACGGGGAAACACCCCATATCAACAGGGTGCCTGAATGAAACGCAACTGTATACCTAACCCTTAACTGTACCCCACAACTTCACAATAAAAAAAACCCCAAAAAAACGGCTCAAAGGCTGTTACGTAATACTAAAAACATCCAAAAGTTTCTAAACTAAAGTACTAAAATATTATTTGGTTTTGCTATAACCAAGCTCCTACAGTATTCGAACACCATAATAATAAAAGACTACATCGTGGGCAAGCCCCTCAAGTCCCCTCCCACCCAGTGTAAGAGTTTCTCTATCCTTTCAATAAATACTGCTTTAAAAACAAACAAACAAACAAAAAAACGCAATTGTATACCTAACCCTTAACTGTACCCCACAACTTCACAATAAAAAAAAAAAAAAAAAAAAAAAAAGGCTCAAAATTCTTGCTCTAAAAAAAAATCCCAAAGCTCAGGAGTGCCATCGACCCAAGAAAGAAAGAGGTGAGGGGTCATGATGGAGATGCAGTGAGGTTTGTTCACTCTGACCCAGACAGGTGGAATGCAAATTTAATGAGGTCTTGAGGGGTTTCAAAGATCAGAAGTGGGTACCCAGATCCTTTATGTAAATGACAGATAGGAATGAAATTTTCACAACACTCTAGTGACAAACATCAAGATAAAGGAACACATGAAAATACTTTCTTGAAATAGCCTCCAGGGTCAGCTAATTCTGGTTTCCACTTCAAAGCAAAGTGCAAAGCTGAAGGCACTCCTCCTCCATCTCTACAGGTGAGGTCAGGTGGGGTAGGGTAGGACTCCAGTGCGGTAAAACCAGAGGGAGCCATGCTTGTGGGCCAAGGAGTCTGGAACTCAAGTCTGGGGGCTTCTAGCTTCCTGGATGGGTCTCCTTATGTGATCCACACAAAGGGTAGGCTCCATAGAAGGAGTCGATGAACTTAGAAAAAGGCAAACTAGCTCTGAAGACAGGCAGGTCAGCACATAAAAAACATACACACACATTTTTCTGGTATCATCAACCCCCATAAGGTTAGGACAGAGGCTCTATTAGTGCCCAAGTCATGCTTAATCTTAAAGATATACTGCCATTCCTTTATCCCTGAGTCCCTAAAATAATATTCATAACTTGGAGCTCAAGTCATGGAAAACAGTTCTCAATCAGCACAACCTGATTGGCTGGAGCCAGCTGCAGAGACCCCAGGCGCTTGTTTCCTCGAATTTTCCATTCCTCGTTAGTTCATTTCTCTGACATGCTCGTGGTTACAGTGCAGATTTATCCTCCTGCCCCTCCCTCCTCGTTCTGCTTTTCAGGTTGACTATCTCTGTATAACAGCTGGTCGCATAGTTTATACAAAGTTATCATGGTAAGTATGTAGCACTAATATCTTTGTACCAAAAGCTTAAACCACTCACAGAGACTTTCAAACAGGATGAAAATCATTTCTCTTATATTCATATGTATAATTACCACCTTTCATAACAAAACAACCATGTTTGAAAAACTTACTAGATTCCAATCACACATTAAGTGCTCACATACATAATCTCACTCAGTCCTCTCAACTCCACTACACAGGGATCATTTTCTCATTTAATGCATGAGGAAACTGAGGCAAAGAGAGGCTCTAGGTTAAGAATTTAGTTACCGTAATCACTGGTACAAGAGCTGTGATTCTCATCCCCAACCCCACAGGTGTCACTTATCTTACTACAAGGCGCTGCCTCGCTTAAGCATCGGTATATTGATACAACAGCCCAAAAAATATGTATGCCCCACTGAAAAATTTAACTCTTGGTCAATCACATATAAAGTAACGAACCCAAATTCTTCCCTTAGTCCACTAGGACAAGACTATTTTATTCAGAAACAAACCAAACAATACAACCATAGAAAAGGCAATAGACAAGAGGAGAAACAGGCTGCATACACAGAAGTGGATAATTTGTTATAGCAGAAAAGAACGCACAGGTAATCAGCCAGACAGCACTGTTAGAGGAACATGGAACGGCATTCAGGGGTCCTGTCTAGAAGGTAAGGGAAGATGCTGTGACTCCAAACCAGGCAGCACATTAATGTGACAACTTAGGATCCTCAGCCAAGTAAGAGAGAGAGGACTTGAACGATTAAAGAACTGAAAACTAGAACCCGGGAGAATAGGGCTGAAATTACTTAGCCTACAGGGTCTCAAAGGAATAATTACTATCTGGAACAACATTACCAGGAAATCCCCTGTCTTCTAAGAGCACGACAAGAATACCAACAGGAATTTCAATTAATTTGGGGTGCAGCCCTCATTTACTTGTACAAGTCAGTGATAGTTTGTTATGGAGTGGAATATATTGATTTAATTTAATTTTTAGAGTATATAGTCCATGTAAGATGACAAAGTAGCAAAACAAATGCCGGCAACTTTGCCATAATAACTTTTCAAAAATTTTATTTTATTATAGAGTCGTGGGGTACAGATGAGGAACCTTTGTCATCATTTTTGAGGCTGTATTAGAAAAATGGGGAGGAAGCGACAGATAATGAGAGCTGCCCCTCTTGCCTGATGGTGACTACCATTTAGTCACAGGCCACGACTTTTCAGGATCTCTGGAAGTCCACAGAAAGTCCCTTAACAGGTCATCTTACTTTTTAAAAATCACATTTGTGTTGTTGCTAATTTTTCCTGTGCTGTTTACTGGTACCCTAGCCTATAAAGCCTTCTCATGCATATGTTCTGTAGTTCTGGAAAGAACAAGAGTCAAATGAAGATAACCGCGTATGTCCACAGATTTCACTGCCTCACCATCAGGGATTTCTGTCACTCGTTCTCCAGGTTCAGCTGTGCTGGCAGAACGTGAACCACCGTGGGCTTGCCCACAGCCCTCACCTCCACACAGCATCCCTATCCCTAGGAGCTCCTACTACTGGGAGAAGCTGCAGCAGCAGAAAACCTACCAAATGCTCACTTCCAACAAATCTTGGGACACACGGGGTCCACATGAATGCAGCTCTCGCAGGTCAATATTTTTGTCTGAATAACTGCTATCTGCTAGAGAAAAATTCAGTTCTGAGGTTGTGGCCCTATTCTCTTTCACAAATCACACAGAATGACTATTTTTGGAACCCATGGCTAGAACTGTGAAGTAGATGACATAAAACCTTAATTTGCATAGGAGGATTCACATATTTTGCATGCCTAAATCTAAGACACAGGGGCTGGAGAATTGGCTGCCTTTCAGGTAGTGTGCCAATGGCGAACACCAGTGCTGTCGTGAGTCTGGGGGCCACAGGTGGTCTGGAGGTGAGCAGTGCAAGGAGACAGGCTGCTCCTCAGCGTCGCCCTCTCCACATCTGCTGTGAGAGCTGCAGAGGCCAGCAAGGCTGTTCTGCCTCACAGTACCAGCTGGTGACAGGCACGTGTCAGTTAAGGCCTGGCTTCAGCTCCTTAGGCGGGCACCTCATCTCCTGCCATGACACAAGATCACCATGTGTCCAGTCAGTCATGTAGTCACTGGGTGAGCTGAGAATCAGTCATTCAGTAAATATTTGTTAAATGCATACCATGTATCAGATCCATGCCAGCTAAGGGGACGGGCCCTGAATGAAATGAAATAAACTCCCGGCCCTCATAGAGCTTACGCCCTGGGTGGTGGAGAGAGAGAAACACAGGTCAAGTCTTCTTCACCTAAAAAACTAGAGTCTGAAATGCTCCCAAATCCAAAACTTTCAGAGTGCCAACATGACGCTCAAGGGAAATGCTCACTGGAATATTTCAAACTGTCAGATTTAGGATGTTCACCTGGTATAATGTAAACTTCCAAAATTCTGAATTTCTAAAAAATCTGAAGGCTACAACAGTTCTGGTCCCAAACATTTCAGATAAGGAATACCTGTATCTTAATACCTTTTGACAGGGACTACCTGATAATGTCAGGTAGTGACATCTTCAGAAGTAAAAACAGAGGTACAGTGGCTAAAGAAGGAGCAGGGGGACACTGTAGAGATAGGGGAGCAGGGAAGGTTGCCCACAAACGCAGTTTGCGCAAAGGCCTGATTAAGATGAGAGAATTGATGTATTTCAAAATTGGAATCGAAAGTTTTCTTACTATATTTCTTTTTGTATACAGCAATGAGCTGGATAGAGTCTTCTAAAAAGGTAAGCAGGACAACAAGCAGGGCGCCCTTATATAGGAAAGAAATGATGTTTAAGCAGGATTAAAGTGATCAGAAAACCAATGATGGGTCAAAACCAACGATGCTGGCCCAAACAGGGAAAACAAGGCAGTCCAAGTACAGGGATTCTGGCTGACTGAAGACCTAGGCTGCGAGTTGGCTACTCGGCCATCAGGAGCCAGATTCCTATGATGGCCAGGTGCCAGCTCAGCTGCCTTTTACCCATTTGTTCCTCCTTTCTGCAGATGTTCCTAAGAAGGATGGGGACCTCTGTCTTAAAGAAAATGTACCTAGTGGGAGGGGATAGTTTATGTTTGTACAAATGTGTTCAAAATAGTTCACTTTTAAACAGACCAAGGGCTGAATGCCATGGTTCATGTCTGTAATCCTGCCATTTTGGGAGGCTGAGGCGGGAGGATCAGCCTAGGAGTTCAAGATCAGCCCATGCAACACAGCAAGATCCTGCCTAAACAAACAAACACACACAAAAACAAAACCAAAAAAGCTTCCATAAAATTAGCTGGGCATGGTGGCCCACATCTTAATACTAGCTACTTAGGAGGCTAAGTGGGAGGATCACTTGAGCCCAGGAATTTGAGGTTTCAGTGAGCTATGATTGAGCCACTGCACTCCAAGCTGGGTGACAGAATGAGACCCCGTCTCTAAACAAATGAAAAAAACAAACAAACGAAAATTCAGGCCAAGTTGGTGATCAGTAACCATCACACTGTGTTGACTGAACCCATGGATAGTTTTGAATATGAAATTAAATTGATCTGGCAGCCAACTAAATTGCAGTAATGAAAGCTGGATCATGATTCAGTTAGACAAATCTCAGTCTTAAAAGAACACTCATTTTTCTGTTTTGTAAGCAGGTAACACCCACAAAGGACATTCTCACCTATTTACAGCAAACAATGGGAAAAGCACAGGTGTGGCATCTCCAGGAGAACAGGGTGTGGCACTCAACAACATAGAAGTCCATGATCAGAAATGCAATTTCCAGTTCACATACCCATCTTCTTTCTCCTTCTCCTTTCTTGATTTTTTTACCCAAATATCAACAACTGTACCTTACAGAAGACAGGGTGACCCCCTCCAACCTGACTTTAATACTTTAAGTTCATAAAACAAAACAAAAACTCAGGCTCAAATTACTGAAGCGTGCAAACTTCAGTCAGTAGTGTTAACTTGGTTATCTGTCATCAGATTTTCAGATAGGCAAGAATATATAGAGGGTCACAGATAACAGCTAATGAGTTTAATTACAGAATTTAAAATTACAACATATAGATGGAAAGAAAAATAGATCATAGTGTATTTCCTTATAAGAGTTTCAGCCACAGGCATTGCTGTTACAAGTAAATCAAGATAATCAATTTTAAAGTTGATGCTGCTGAAGTCTGTACCAGGCAACGATTTTGTATGTAATAACCTACAATCTAATTAACTTGGAAATAAATTATCCAATCTAAATTGCATTTAGTTCTTTTTATAAGCAGTCCAATAAATTGCCTAACTTCCTGCTACAAAAATGTCCCTGCCTTTGGACTCCTTGAATAGCACAGCACAGATCACAGGTGAATTTAGAATCATTACAGACAAGAGTTAAATTGATGCTAAATATAATTAATGTTATATTTGATACTTAATGCCACCATTATTTAATTTTATATTATTGAGGTAATTTTTTTCAATGGTTGAAATGGATCTTCAAATGAAAAAGATAATCAATAATTTATCAAAATGTTGAGCTATTGTAGAAATATTTTTCTCCAATCAGTCAAGCCTGCTTACCCCAAGCTCGAACATTTTAAATTCATGACCCTTGTTAGTTTCACAATTCATAAGAACTCTTGCACTGTTTAAAGCTGTTGGGCCTCTACTACATTCTAGGCACAGTGAAGGTCAGAAAAAAAATGAAGAAAATATGGTCTGTGACTTCAAGAAAATAAGACAAGTAGACAGAAAAGTGTGATACATGCCAGAGATATGAGATAGAGTACCCTGAGGGTTCTGAGAGAAGTGGGCACGGGATTCACTGGGGAGATTTAAGAGAAAACGTGAGGCTCTGGCACTGAGGACAAATCCCCAGCTAAAATGCATGGGAGGTCATTCTCTGAAAAGGGAACAGAATGCCAGTAGGAAGGGGGCCCTTAATCAAACAGAAACACAGACAACGCTGAGTGTACCTGGAGTATGTTTCAGCACTTGAATTCACAAATATTCTAATAATCACAAAAGTCTTATGAAAGGCTAGCACATAATTTGATTATAAAGGGGATACAGCGTGCTGGTTCAAACAATTAACAGAAAGAGTAAAGAAAGCCTATGTTGTCACAGGTCTACCCATAGATCCACTGAACAAAGATTTCCTGAGCACCTACTATGTTTCAGGCCATACACTGGCAGGGTGGCCACAACTGTAATCAAAGTAATCGCTCCTTCAATCCCAAATCCACAGGGACCCCAATATCTATGTTTATGTTGCCAATATCCTGGCTTTATACTTACGGCCTGAACTCTATTCCACTTTGGCTCTTTCCTCACTGAGAACCACTTCACTTCTAACCCTTTGCACTCGATGTCTTCTCTCAGGGAACATAAACAGACTGCTGGTGATTATACAGGACAAACTTATGCCAGTGCACATTTTTCAAACACATATGTTTCCTTGAAGTTTTCCATTGAAAAACAATGAAAAACCTATGTCCCATTTGAAATTTGTCAAGCATCTGAGAGACCAGCTGAGAAGTGGTTTGTAAGTGCGTCCTTTCTCACTGTCTTTGAATAACAGATTAGACACTAAATTGCTATTATCAAAGTGGAAGGAAGAAAATGAGACTGCATTGTCTGTTCAAATAGAAAAAACATCAAGTGGAAGACATCAAACAAATTACTATTGCACAACATGTATCAATGAACCTGCAATGCATATCAGTGAGTGTTTCACACGCTACCACACATTAGGAAACTAGAAGATACAAACTTTTGATTTTTTTGGTCATAAATAAGTTTCTTAGTGTCCATAATTCCATTATAAGGCAAATGTCATTATAATAAAAATTTGGGGCTGGGTTCATCGGTTCAGCCTGTAATTCCAGCACCTTGGGAGACTGAGGCGAGTGGACTGCCTGAGCCCACGGGTTTGTGACCAGCCCCGGCAACTTGGCAAGACCTTGTTTCTACAATAAATAAATAAAAAAAAATTAGCTGGGCGTGGTAGCACGTGCCTGTAGTTCTAGCTACTTGGAAGGCTGCGGCGGAAGGATCACTGGAGACTAGCAAATCGAGGCCAATGTGAGTGTGCCACTGCACTCCAGTGTAGGTGACAAAGTGAGACTCCAACTCAAAAAAAAAATTGTTTCCAACACTATACTATTTAATATGAAGTGATTCGTTTTCATTATTTCATAAAAAGTGCAGTGGAGTTGCTGGTAGGTGACCTGTGAGATGTCTCTAAGTGCAAAGGACCAAAATAGGAATTTAAAATGCCTTTTCAACCACAACTTCACATTCTGCTTTGATCACTTCCTCTTGAACATGACTTTTCATGACTTCACACATTTAAGTCTCAGGTGATAAAGTATCTAACCACCTAGACTGCATGGCTACCCAGGTCCATAATATCCTTAGCAGTTCCCTAGATTCCTTCCATTTTTTGGTCTTTCTGCTGCACTAGCCTTTCTAATTCCTAATTTTAAGTAATCTGTACTTTGTCTGATTCAATGACTGGAGTGAAGGACAGCACTGACTCACTTTCATGTCCTGCTCTCCCAAGTCAGCTGGGACTTCACGTCAGCTCATTCTCTTGAATGGCACCCTACTTTATTGCAGAGATATAAGTTGCCCTAGCTTAGGCTCCCTCCTTTCCTTAAAAATTATTTGTCTCTTTCTACAATCTTTCCTTCCTGCCTGTCTCTTCCAGATCAACCTCCCCACTCTCCTCAAACCCGCACCTTCCAAATTTGCACTGGCCCTGCCCCACGCTATTCTTTCTTTTGTTTCCTTATTTCTTCTTTCCTCTTATTATTTGTTTATTAACATAGTCATGTCTCTCCACTTCAGGTTGCCTTCCCCTCAAGCTGTCAAAAACGGTCCTTTACATCTGCTGCCTCCACTTCCTCACCAGCCACTCTGTGGCTAATTTGTTACCTTGGCTGTCGCAACTGTATCTCCTGCACCTAGAACAATGCTCAACATATAGATGGCTCAATAAGGAATGAATGAATGAATGAACAAATCTTTTACAATGTAACTTCCATCACTATTTCATTGAGACCATTATTTGACCCTAAAACCTCCAATTCAATTTTTCATGCCTACGTTCAACTGTTGTTGTCTCTCGTGACACATTTCTTGCAATGGTTCTTTATGACTCTTCTCTTCTATCTCCTACTTCCTTCTGCTGCTTGTTAAATGAAGGCTGTTACTCCACTATCCAAAGTTCAATGCTTGGCCCTTTCCTCACTTCCTCTCTCTATTCATTCCCTTAGCATTAAATCCATTTTCATTTCTCCAACTACAGCTTCCATGTAGATGACTCGAAATCCCTATCTTCAATCCAATCTCTTATGAGTTCCAGTCCCACATGCCCAACTGCCTTTCACATTCAGCCATGCTGCAAAGTGAAGAAGAGTGTAGAAGGGAAAGGCATAGCTCAAACCTGCAAGTTGAGAGGAGGGTGGCTTGGTTAAGGTAGTGGCCAATGAAGACAAAAAGACACAAAAGACCCGGAGACAACTAGCAGGTAAAAATACCAATTGAGGGTCAGTGGACAGGGAAATGACCAAGAGAAGAGTCAAGGCTGACTGTGGCTTTTGGATTGAGCAGCTGATGGATGACAGACCATGATCTGGAGGAGAAGACATGACGAGGTGGAATGTTCTGAGGCTTGAGTACACTGAATTTGCAATGCTTATGAGATTGTGAATAGGTTCATGTAGTAAACAGCCGGGTATGTACAGTTCTCTTTCCTGTACAGAACTTGGCTCAGCCTGTAATCCCGCGACTTTGGGAGGCTGAGGTAAGTGGATTGCCTGAGCCCGCGGGTTTGAGACCTGCCTGGGCAACTTGGCGAGACCTCATCTCTACAAAAAATCAAAAATAAGCCGAGCGTGGTAGCGTGCACCTGTAGTTCCAGCTACTTGGAAGGCTGAGGCGGAAGGATCGCCGGAGCCCAGCAGGTCGAGGCTGCAGTGGCCGGGAGCGGCCACTGCACTCCAGTCTGGGCGACAGAGTGAGACTCCAACTCAAAAAAAAAAGAAAAAAGGAAATACCACCTAACACCCAACAGGATGGTTACTATCAGAAAACAAAGAGAATAATAAGTGTTGGTGATATGTAGAGAAACTAGAATCCCTGTGCAATGTTGGTGAGAACGTAAAATGGTGCAGCTTCTAAACTAAAAGCAAAATCCTAAGTCTCCCTACCAACTGAATGAACCCCCTCTTGGCCAAGAAAACCCCAGAAAAACCTGAAAAACTGAATTCCTGACCATGATGGGAAAGGAGGTGGGACATGCCTCATTATACCCTCTTCCTTTTGGAGTTTAGGCACAACTGACCTGCATTAAAGTTAAAATAGAGATCACAAGACTGACAAAACTGACTCTTTGTGGCAATAAGATCTCAAATTACAAACAAGCTGTAAGGCCATGAAAGGCAGGGTTAAGTCATGCCTTCAGGGCATCAATCTTGCCAAACAGTCATATTGTGGCTGACTCTGACACAGTATCCAAATGTTTTAACTTACAACATTCCTTTCTGCTGACTCCAAGTTGCAGACAAAATTTTGTTCCTTTAACCAACTGCTTAAAAAGTCTCTGAATCCACCAATAGCCCCCATTTCAAGCTATCCTGCCTTTTCGGGCCAAACCAATGTACATCTTCCATGTACTGATTTATGCCTTTGCCTGTAACTCCTACCTCCCTGAAAAGTTAAACCAAACTGTAACCTGACAGCCTTGGGTGCATTTTCTCAGGAATTCTTGAGACTGGCTTTCTCCTGTAGTCACTCATATTGGCTCAGAATAAACCTCTTTAAGGTATTTTACAGTGTTTAGTTTTTCTGCTAACAAGCAGCTATGAAAAACAGTATGGCAGGTCCTCAAAAAATTAAAAATAGAATTACCCTATGATCTAGCAATTCGGCTTCTGGGTACATATCCAAAAGAAGTGAAAGCGGGCTATCAAAGAGATATCTGTGCACCCATGTTCACAGAAGCATTATTCGTAAACAACCAAATGATGGAAGGGAACCAAATGTACATTGATGGAAAAATGGGTAAACAAATATGATACATCCATACAATGAAATACTATTCAGCCTTATAAAGAAAGAAAATTATGACACATGCTATAATATGGATGAACCCTGAAGACATCACGCTAAGTAAAATAAGTTAGTCAGAAAAAGACAAATATTTTATAATTCTATTTATATGAGGTAGGTAGAGTCAAATTCATAGAAAAAGATAGTAGAATGGTGGTTGTCAAGGACTGGGGGGGAAGGGGGAAACACCTTAGTAGTTGTTTAATATGACTAAGTTTCAGTGTTGCAAGATAAAGTTGCAAGATAAAGGTTTGCAGACTGGTTGTACAGCAATGATTACTTAACACTACTGAATTGTACACTTACAAGTTGCTAAGATGATAAATTTTATGTTACGTGCATTTTTACCACAATTAAAAGAAAAGATATTTAAATAATTAATGCCTGAATTTAATTACAAATTTCCCCAATCTCTCTGATGAGCTGGGTAAAGTTAGGACATAAGATCTTTGTTTATTACCACCTCCATTAAGTGTCAACTCCCTCCCCGACATGCCCCTGCTACATTCTGCTAAGAATTTTATCGTCCACTATAGCTGACCCAGAATTAAACTGATCTAAAGATTTCAAGGAAATGAAAACAAATAGAAAGGAGGGTCTACCTGTGCACACTCTCTTAAAGACTTTTAAGCTTTTAAAATTATTAATTAACTATAATTTAGTTAAAATGTACTGGCATACATGTTATCACTGGCATAACAAACAAAATTAGAGTGTGACAGGGTTCAGAACATGCTGTCCCAAAATATGACTGTAGGAGGCCAGAATAAGACATCCTCAAATATGTCTACTTAACGCAAGGATAATTTTGAACTGGCTCTTTTGAGAAACCGCAAACACAGGATAAACTCTGAAAAGTTACCCTTTGTAAGAGAAATTTATACCTATAAAAGAAATCTTGCCGGGCTCGGTGGCTCAGCCTGTAGTCCCGCACTTTGGGAGGCTGAGGTGAGTGGAATGCCTGAGCCCGTGGGTTCAAGACCCACCTGGGCAACTTGGCAAGCCCTCATCTCTACAATAAATCAAAAAAATTAGCTGGGCGTGGTAGCGCACACCTGTAGTTACAGCTACTTGGAAGGCTGAGACGGAAGGATCGCCAGAGCCTAGCAGGTCGAGGCTGCGGTGGCCAG
>NW_007074486.1:394886-395871 GCF_000164805.1 Carlito syrichta
TACCACTGGGGAGAGGAGAACCTATTCAGTAAATGGTGCTGGGAAAACTGGCTGACCACATGCAGAATATTCGAACAAGACCCCTATCTATTCCCATACACAAAAATTAACTCTAAATGGGCCAGAGACCTAAATGTAAAACCTCAGACTATAAGAACCTTAGAAAATGCAGGATACACCCTTATGGAAGTTGGAACTGGCATCCAATTCCTGAGCAAAACCCTAAACGCATGGGCCATAAGAGATAAGATAGATAAGTGGGACCTCATTAAACTGACAAGTTTCTGCAAAGCCAAAGAAACCATCAAGAGAGCAGGGAGACAGCCCACAGACTGGGAGAAAGTATTTGCCAACTCCATGTCTGACAAAGACCTAACATCTAGGATCTACAAGGAACTCAAATGAGCTGAAAAGAAAAAAAACAAACAACCCCATTACAAAGTGGGCAAAAGATATGAACAGACACTTCTCAAAAGAAGACATCCGAGAAATGTTTAACCTCACTAGTCATCAAGAAGATGCAAATTAAAACTACACTGAGATAGCACCTAACTCCAGTCAGAATGGCCATTATCAATAACTCAAAAAATAACAGATGCTGGAGAGAATGTGGTGAAAAGGGAACACTTCTACAATGCTGGTGGGAATGTAAACTAGTGCAGCCTCTGTGAAAATCAGTGTGGTGATTCCTAAAAGTTCTAAAAATCGACCTTCCATATGACCCCACAATCCCCCTACTGGGAATATACCCTGAAGAACTCAAATCACTCTATAAAAGATACCTAGCCAGGCTTGGTGGCTCAGCCTGTAATCCCACGCTTTGGGAGGCTGAGGTGAGTGGATTGCCTGAGCCCGTGGGTTCGAGACCTGCCAGGGCAACTTGGCAAGACCTCATCTCTACAATAAATCAAAAAATTAGCTGGGCGTGGTAGCGTGCGCCTGCAGTTCCAGCTACTTGGAAGGCTGAGGGGAAGGATCACCGGAG
>NW_007074486.1:395917-428847 GCF_000164805.1 Carlito syrichta
CTCAAAATAAAAAAAAAAAAAATACCTGCACATGTATGTTTATCGCAGCATTGTTCACAATAGCAAGATTATGGAACCAACCATGCTGTCCATCAAAAGAGGGTTGGATTTAAAAAATGTGGTACATATACACAATGAGTATCACGCAGCCATAAAAAAGAACAAAATCATGAATTTCGCAGCAACCTGGATGGAATTGGAGTTTATAATACTGAATGATCTCTCACAGAAACAAAGATCTGCATATCACATGTTTTCACTCATAAGTGGACCTTGAACAACTATTGTAATACTATAAGAAAAGGATTGACAGTGGCGGGAACCTATGAGGGGGCAGGGAGGGGAAGGGAGGTGGGATTAATGGTAGTCAATATCTGTCTGGGGACGGGAGAGCACACCTCTCAACAAGTGTACCTGCACAATGCATATTTGTATACCAAACCCTTAACTGTAATCCACAATTTTAAAATAAAAAATATGTTAAAAAAAAAAGAAGTCTCCATTTGTAGGAGTGTTTCCTTCCCTCTCTGCACCGGAAAAGGATGACTGAACTGCTGGAGACTCTTAATCAAAGGAGAAAAGGCACTGGCTTAAATATGCAAAATCAAACCTCTCCTTTGTTTAATAAGGCTTTTTAAAACTGGGCCTTTCCAATCACACCCTTCTTTACTTGTTTCAGCAAAGCATTTACACCTGAAGTCTAAGACAGTCTTCTGAGCTGATCTAGAGATTTACTCATTTCTCTAGGCTAATGTCCATGTACACAGGAGGTATACATTTTATCAGACTTCTGTTTGTTTTTCTTCTGTTATTCTACTTTTTGTTACAGGGAGTCCCAGCTAAGAACTTGTGAAAGGTAGAAATGAAAATTATTATTCTCCCCTACAAGTGAATAAATGAAGATTCGGCATTTATTTGTGAAAGATTCTGATTTCCACTTCAGACTGTTGATAAACACCAGTCGAGTCTGCTTATTCACTATCTGGTCATTTGACTGGAAAATGGAATAGAGCATTCTGGTAAAAAGACCAGAACTGCTTTCTCCCTTATTTCTCCTGGTTTATATTCCATAATTCAATTAAGGTCAAAAAAAGTAAAATAAAATTTGTCAAAGATAATTACAATAAGTATAACCTACTCATAAGTATTTAACAAACTAGCGGATACCAACATCGTGGTGTCACTTCTTGAAAGCAGCCAATGAGATTATGTACCCAATTTCTTAAGCACGTCCTTACCTGCACAAGTGTGTCCAGTGTGAAAATGTGCTCCCCACGAACATTGTAGAACTTTACCATGGCACTCTTCAGAAGGGGACCGTTGGGAAGCTCACCAAGATGGGCCTGTCGTTCCATCCCAGCGACTGCCAGCAAATCCCCCTGCGTGCACCACTGGGCCACCACCTCTGAAACCACAGAGAAGAGAGGGTCAGCATGAGGGCATGGCCTTCCCTCAACTGTTACTCAGCAAGGTGACTGTTTGTCATCAATACTTTAAAAAACAGAGACACTGAGCAAATACAACAGTGGCTCTTCCCTGTTCTCTCATGAGAACAATGACCCACTTCTTTGCATATGACAGACTCCTCTTTACCGGTGTTTATTACATGAATGGGGATTGCAGTTCCCCTGAAACAACAAAATCAGGTACAAACCCAGATATAATAAAGTTGGCATGTTAAATATCTATCTCCAATACCAGCATTTCCATAATGAGACTTCCAGAACTTTTTTTATTTTGGAGAAAGCAAGATAATAAAACTTGTGGCTGTATGTCACATAAGTGCTTGTCCCACTGCTGTGTCCTCCACTATTACAGATGGCTCAAAGAGCTTCTAAATGCTAAAAGTAAAACAAAAGCAAAGCCTAAGTTTATATTCATTTAATTTCTGGGTCTCATTGGGCAGATAAACTTCATATAAAGGCTATAACATGCATGTATGTGAGGCCTCTGACTTTTCATTCAACACAGGATGATGAATGGGGGCTTAGAAAAGACAACAATCCTCCTGCTAGGTGGTAGTACTGCCAGAGGAATTTTCTGGAGATTTAATGCCCACCTACAAGCCGCTCAGTGCTGATGAGAAACAGCTATTAAATGGTATCTTATACCAACGTGAGCAATTTACTTACTTATTGCTGGTAAAAAAGTTACTAGTACTAATAGGATTTATGGCATATTTTTTTTCTCCCTCAAGACCCTAACACCATAATATTGGTTTACACAGAGATCTCTGAAATCCAGAACTAAATGGTTCAATTTGGACAGAACTTAAAGAAAATACTTTGCCTTGATGGGTCTATAGTAGTTCAGAGCAGGGGCTGGAATTCAGCAGCTCAGGCACCCCATCAGGACACAAAGGACAACAGGAGCCCTCTTCTTCATGTACAATAATGACTCTGATGCTCCTGCTAACACGTTCTGAGGTCACTGATGTGTTTCCACCTCCCTTGAAAACTGGAGAGAGTTCCCTGGGGCAAGACAGTTTTCCAGACCCAGAGAACCCAGGGCTTTCTCATTAAGCTAGCCATAGAACAGATACTAGGGAGACAAAGAAGGCTGAGCAAAAGCAGTTACAGACAAACACAAAGTGGAAAACATGCTAACAATCTGACACAGTAAAAGCATCAATAAAGTGTACCCCCCCAATAAAAGGATAGGAATAAAGTTAAGTACAAACCAGGAAACTGAAAAATCATGTAAAAGCATCCAGAAAATACCCTGGCAAATAAGATCTTTTCACAGATGGGAGGAAGAAGTGAGAGGATTTGAGCACTTAATAAATGAGCTCGGAGAGCTCAACACCCAGGTCTAACTAGAGGAAAAGCCTGGTCATGAGCAGGAAACAGACATGAATTCTCTGGAGAGAAGATTTGGGTATACAAGGAAATCAAAAGGAGAAGCAACTGACATTAACAGGCAAAGAGGTGGCAGAGAGGACAGCTGAAAGTTTCCCAGGACAGAAATCTCACTGTAATACTGTGTAAGTGAAGGAAGACGACAACACTAGGTCTTCAAGGCTCCTCATTTGACCTGCTTTGGTCAGTGGGTGAGTGAATAACTCTACCATTCTTTTATTTATTTATTTATTTATTTTTGAGTTGGAGTCTCACTCTGTCGCCCAGGCTGGAGTGCAATGGCACACTCAGTCACTCCAGCATTGATCTGCTGGGCTCTGGCGATCCTTCCACCTCAGCCTTCCAAGTAGGCAGAACTACAGACACGTGCTAGCATGCCTGGCTGATTTTTGATTTATTGTAGAGATGAGGTCTCGCCAAGTTGTCCGGGTTGGTCTTGAACTTGCAGGCTCAGGCAATCCACTCACCTCGGTCTCCCAAAGAGCTGGGATTACAAGCTGAGCCTCCAAGCCAAGCCTTCATTTATTTTTAAAATAAGATTCTTTGAATTGTGTCACAAGGTGGTTGTCCCCAACAGAAAAGTGGGTTGTTGTCCCTGCAGGGCTGACTGAGACACACAGTGTGAGCACACAATGTGTTCAGACTACTCAGAGACTCAGCAAGTAAACTCTGGGCATGCCCCAGGGGCTCTGGCACTAACTAGATGAATTCTCTGTCTGAGGCAAGAATCAGTCCAAATATTAATGAGCAAACTCTCAGGGAACTCTTTAATGCAGAAGCACAAGTTATACGGAGACAGAAGTTACCTACACAGGCAAGTCACACTTTTAAAAAAGAATAAATTCCATATGAATAAAGTCATTTCTTATTCTGATGATTACAGAACTAGCAGCATCAAGGGACACACAGCTGTGGGCCCGTCTGACATTTAGCATGGAGCAGTCCTGTGCCATGACAGGCACAGCAGTAACAGGGAAATAGGCTTGCTCATAAAACCATGACATGAAGAATTCAGGAGAGCGACCAAGAGAGAATAAACTTGAATTGTTCAATGTCAACCAAAGGTATGTGAGCACTGCAGAGGCTGAATTCCTAGGGTTGGAGTTTAAAATTCTCACAAATTCATGGAAAATGAAAGTTAAAAAAAAAAATTCATTCAATTTCTAGATGTCACTCTGATGAGGAGAAGATAAGAAACTGAGATCTGGTCAGGACAGAACCTCTGTTTCAGAATTTTTTTGTACACTATGTTTGCCTTATTTTAAAAAATACTACCTAGGTTCTTTGCCCAAGATTTCAGTAGTAATCTTATTTGTCTGAATCTCTAAAAATTTCTTTCAGAATATGATCTAAAAGGAGTAAATGACGTTCTATTCAGTAGCCATCTTTTCACTTTTCCTGAAGCTACCTGGCACAGGCTCAGATGCCTCTCATGTGGGTCGTGAGCAGTTCCAAGGCATAAAAGAGGGCCATCCCCCTGAAGGAGAGTTTTCTCAATAATTTTGGGGGTATGTGTGGGTTTTGTTCTCTTTATGTTTTACACAAAGAAAATCAGCGGTTGTACACTACTTTACTTTACTTTGGATCTTTTTTGGTAAAAGCCTGGAAGGTTATATGTAGTCAGTGATACGAAAATTTAGTTCTTTTGTGTTAAGAAGAAGCTTCTTGTGAGGTATTAGCGCCGAGTCAAAAAAGAAGCAAGTAACATTTAACAGAAAAAGAGCTGTGGACCAGGCGGGGTGGCTCAAGCCTGTAATCCCAGCACTTTGGAAGGCAAGTGGACTGCCTGAGCCCATGGGTTCAAGACCAGCCTGGGCAACTTGGTGAGACCTCATCTCTACAATAAATCAAAAATTAGCTGGGTGTGGTAATGCACGCCTGTAGTTCCCGCTACTTGGAAGGCTGAGGCAGAAGGATCACCAGAGCCTAGTAGGTCGACGCTGGAGTGGCCGTAAGCATGCCATTGCACTCCAGCCTGGGCCACGGAGTGAGACTCCAACGCAGAAAAAAAAAAAATTAGCCAGGTGTGGTAGCGTGCACCTGTAGTTCTGGCTACTTGGAAGGCTGAGGTGGAAGGATCACCTGAGTCCAGCAGGTCGACCCCTGGGGTGGCCGTGGGTGTGTCACTGCACTCCAGCCTGGATGACAGAGTGAAACTCCAACTCAAAAAAAAAGAAAAGAAAAGAAAAAGAAGCTGGGCTCGGTGGCTCAGCCTGTAATCCCATGCCTTTGGGAGGCTGAGGTGAGTGGACTGCCTGAGCCTGGGGGTTTGCGACCCGCCTGGGCAACTTGGCGAGACCTCATCTCTACAATAAATCAAAAAAAAAAATTAGCTGGGTGTGGTCACGCATGCCTGTAGTTCCAGCTACTTGGAAGGCTGAGGCAGAAGGATCGCCGGAGCCCAGCAGGTTGAGACTGCGGTGGCTGGGAGCAGCCACTGCACTCCAGTGGGCAGCGGAGTGAGACTCCAACTCATAAAAAAAAAAAAAGAAAAGAAAAAGAGCTATGCTCTTAACAAACACCACACATATTGTGGCTACCAGTTGGGAGTCTGGTTAACTCAGTCCTTTGTCCCTTAGATTACTATGTTAATAATTTACCTTTTTATTAGTCATTAGATGTATGTATATGTGTGTGTGTACACATGCATGTGGGTTGAGGGGGTAAAGAGGGAGGGGGAAGAAGGGGAAGTGAGAGAAAAAGAGGGACAGATGGAAGGAAGGAGGGAGGGAGGGGAAATGAAAGGGAGAAAAAAGGGAGAAAGGAGGGAAGAGGGAGGAAGAGGAAGGGAGAGAGGGAGAGGGGAGAGGGAGGAGATAGAAACGAATTAGCAAAGTGTGTGATGGTAAAATAACAGGTACATTTTGTTTAAGGAGTAAGTTTTTAGTGAGCATAGTAAGGACTGAAAAAAAGGGCATGTTTTCAAGGAAGGCAATGGCAACAAATCTGTATCAGGCCAAGCTGCAGGAGCAGAGAGCAGCACTGACTAAAACCACCCCACTGCAAAAATCCCCTCTGGATTTTCTCAGTGTGCTCAATGAAATGATAAAAAGATGAAATTCTGCAAAACAGAACCAACAAACAAAGCCCAGGGGCTTTAGCACTTTCATTTCCAGGCAAGTGCAGGATGAAATCAGAAGTGCCTCTGGGAGGCTGCTTTATACTGAGAGATGAACTGGCTTGGGCAGAGAATTTCTGAACTCATGGCTGAATTGTTTTCCGGAAGAACGAATAAAAGTCACGACAAAGGGTAAAAAAGTCACGTAAAGTAAACCAAACTTACTACTCGATGAACAGAAATCCCCAAAGCTGAGTTACTCAGAATTTCTTCCCAAGGCAGAACTTCCTCAGCAAACAATAGGAAAGCAAATGCAGGGCTCCCACCCTCTCCCCCAGAACCCAGCCCTGGCACCCACATATAAATCTGCAGTGAAAATGAAGTATGCTAGCTGATACGGAAGAGTCCTGGGACTAGGAGCTACTTGGAATTCTAAGTTCTTCTGCACATGACACACATTACAGTGCTGGTGATAAACTAGACAGTATCATGAGTCACTTTTCACCACTGCAAACGTCCTTTGACGATATTCCTTTGAGACCATAACAAAGAAAAACCAAGTAGATCAGAGACCTTTTTAGTCTACCTTATGAGACAGTGACCAACCTGTCTGTAAAAGAACAGATGACTCTGTGGCTGAAAAATGTTGCCATGTGCCATCTCTGACAGCATTCTGGTCGTCTCTTCCCAGTATTTACTAACATAGCCCATAAGGTAGAGGATAAAAAAAATGAACAAATTACAAAACAAAGAACAATTGCTATTCATACCACATGTAAGACTGAGTCCTTAAAATCTTCTAATACCAAGACAGAAAAGAGCAATTGTCTGTAACACTGTAGTGACGCAGAAAAAGAGACCCTCTGATACGGGGCTTCGGAATGTTAGCACTTTGAATATGAAAGAAACTGGAAGGCTTTAGAACCTGCCTCAGAACCAAGGACTTTCAAATCTTGTTCCCTCCACCCTGCTGAATGCAGGGAGGGACTCTTTCTGGAGTTTCCTGATCTAAGGAAAAATGCAATCGGACTGCCGGGCTAGGAATCTCATCAAATAACCAGGGAACATTTAACTACCAGAGAAAAGATTAAAAGTCATCACCACACTCAGACTTTTCATCTGTTCTTCTGAGGGTTGCTCTAAGAGATTACCTGGGAGACTTCATCTACATAATAAGACAACCTTTGTTCACAGTACAGTTCCACCTCTTACTTTCCCCAGAACTTGCCAGTCACATTCAGTTTCAGATAATCATTTACAAGATAACAACTACCTCCTAGGTCCATTCACTTCCCCTAAAAATCACTTACTACTCATCACAATTGCCTAGAGCTCCCATTTCCCTCTCCCCCCATGAAAAGGATATATAAGTATCAATCATCTGGCCTTTCTTTGAATCTCATATTTTATAGGCTCCTTGTTTATGCCTGTTAATAAACATATATGCTTTTTCTCCTATTAATTTGTCTATTGTCAGTCACTTTGGCAAACCTTCAGAGAGGACAGAAGGGATCCTTTCCTCTACCCCACAACACCTAATGGACAGTACCAGTTCATTTCCATTTAATCTAACTTTCTGAAACTCAAAAGAAACAGAACAAAAGCATCTCTTCACATGAAAGTGTGACTAATTGAAACATTTTTAGGTTAGATTTAGATAGCTAGTTAAGTAAGGACTAGAATGCTAAATTTGCTCGAATGTTTAGTATAATACTCAAGTAAAAAAATTCCTTATTTGGGAGGACCACTTTGGGTCACCTCTCCAAGTCACCTAATAAGTGCTCCTGTTCTGTTGCAAGTTTGGTTGAAGCATGTTAGAAGTGGTACTCCAGTACAGTCTAATTTGACAGACATGATAGAGATGATACATTTGATAAAGAACCAAAGTTCAGGATTCCAGATCTAGAGGTAGGCTCTCAAAAAATTAATAAACTCAGTTATAAGGTTTAAAAATAGAATTTTTGAAGAGAAAAATTGAACTTGGATTATTAAAAACATGGGAAAATTTATGATAACGATTCCTATATTTTACCTCCATTAAAAACAAAATATTCAGAAAATAACTTACAGAAAAGCATAAGGAATTTAAAGTTCATTATCACCATCACAAAAAGTACTTACTCAGTTCCTACTGGGGCCTAGCTGTGGTATAAAGAAGGACCTCTACGTAGTTCATGTCCCTCAGGAGTTTATAAGCTAAATAATTTCTTATGATTGTAGTTCTGAAACAATAGACTGGGATACCCAAAAAAGAGAGTATAATTTGCTTCTTAAAATATTCTATAGTTAGTTGGGCTTGGTGGCTCAGCCTGTAATCCCGCGCCTTTGGGAGGCTGAGGTGAGTGAATTGCCTGAGCCCGCGGGTTCGAGACCCGCCTGGGCAGCGAGACCTCATCTCTACAACAAATCAAAAAATCAGCCGGGTGTGGTAGCGCATGCCTGTAATTCCGGCTACTCGGAAGGCTGAGGCGGAAGGATCCGGAGCCCAGCAGGCGAGGCTGTGGTGGCTGGGAGCGGTCCCTGCACTCCAGTCTGGATGACTGAGTGAGACTCCAATTCAAAAAAAAAAAATTCTATAGTTTTAAAATAGAGTTAAGAAGTGCTTGAGGGGTGTGGAGGCTGGTCTAATTCCTGCCAACCAACAGTTAAGTTTATGGATTTGAATCTCTATATCCCTGTGATGCCTGAATAATTCAGACAAGCAGCAGCAACACATGGCAAAGACTCTCTAGACTGACAGTCAGCTTTGAATGACAGTTACCAAAGTACCAAAGGTCTTAGCTTATCTGCTACCTCCCCACTCAGATTATAGTAGGTCCTTTTAACATCAAGGGCCAGAAGCAGGCCAGGTATTGAATTTTAAAACCTTTCCACATTGCACCACTGAAGTCCAAAGAGACAGACTGTTTTTCCAAAGAATTCACCAGGGTCACAACATCAGCAGTATTCTTGAATTCTGAACATTCCATATGCCTATGCCCACTGATTTTCTTTTGAGATAACACTTTGTAACATCTATCAGGAAGGTACCAGCACTTTACCATTGCCCTTCACATCAATACCTCAGTCTAGCAATTGTGGAACCTCCACAAGTCTTTCAAGGTAACTTTACTGCACAATGATCGGTTCCTTAATAAGCCTGCCAGATTCTTAAATTACAGAGGTTTCTGTGTAAATGATGTCTTGCACACCATCTGCTGCCTCAGGAATGGCAGGTGCTGCAGTCCATTACTGTACAGACACGGTGTAAGCCAGATGCAAACACACTTGTACACCTGAAAGAGGATCATCTTTGTCATGGTGAAGAAAAGAGCAGGTTAAAACAGAGACTGGATGTCAGGAATCCCCCCTCGAGATAAGACTAGGTATGTACTTTTCAGATAAGCTCCCTCCCTCCCTTGAGGAGCTAAGGGGAAGTGACCTTAGTTAACAGACTCCATTATTCCCAGAAGAGGTCAACACAGAGGACAGGAATCAATAAGTACTGGGTATACAACACCAGCCTGGAAGGCAAAGATGCATACTGCCAATCTGCAGGGCTAGGGTATATGCAGCATTCTGTACCTTTCAGGCCTGAGCGGATGACAGTGGGAGACAAGTCATCGTAGTTGTTCATTAAACTGATGTCTCCCGAGGTGAAGCTGACGGTGAGCAGAGGCTTGATGTTCTGCACTGGAATGGGATACGCTGCTGGACCATCTGTGGGAAGACAAGTGCTAAGTGACTGGGAGGTGAGACACAACCCAAACTCAGTTTCCCAAGGCTTTTGGTCCCACGTGGTGCCTTAAAAACTGCCTGATAATGCAGGTCCTGCTCTGGATTGGGATGTTGCCAAATAAGACCTTTAAGAATGACACAAGGGCCATCTGGGGCACAGAAAACCATGGAGGGAAGAGCAGGACATGGGAGACACAGCCGTGGAGGCCACTGCAGGGTGGTGACAGCATGCATGAAAAACTTATTAACATATATTAATGTGTTATATGCTTCTAATGATGCATAAACTAAGTGATTTTCATGTCATACAACATACAAGGAGGGCGGGAAGAAGGCTGGAAATGTTTTAATTCCGGTTCAACACACAGAGGAAGTTGCTTTTCAATGCTCCTTCGTTGACTGTTATAGGAAATGAGTAGAGCTCAGCAGCCACCATTAGTTCCTTTGTACTTGGGGGTTTACTACAGAGACTCCAAATTTGGAGACAAGGATGAGCTTGAATGTGGCTCATAAGGAGTCTAGTTGCATCTGCAGAGCATGACTGGCAGAAAAGAAACCCTGCTTTGTAAGTTCAGGGAGTCTTGTCCAGACGTGAAGGAAGGGGCCATGATGGACCATGTACCAAGCCTTTCACAGGCTGCTTAAACAAGTAGAAGTCCTTCCAACATGCCTGAGTGAGTCAGGCTCTTTCAGAAGGCTCCTGCAGGCTTTACAACCACATGGAGCCCTTCCTCAGGGTGGGCCTGGCCGCTGCCTGCAAAGGAAGCCCAGTGACTACTCCCCATTGCCTCAAGCTGGGACACTGCACTGCACCTGTGCTGACATTCCCTAGGCTGCTAGGAAGAGCCCCATTACCCCAAAAGGTGAGCACCTATTATCCTCTAAATTGTCTCATTGCATCTGAGAAGAATAACTTGTCAGAGGAGAGAGGAGCAATCAGAGACTAAATTCTGTTCTTGGAGTTACACTGGACTTCCCTCATGTACTTAGTCTTTGGACCAAGTTTCTCTCAATTATCAAACAGGGTTAAGTATTAAAATTAACCAATTAATTTTAAAAAAATGAAAATGGGGCTAAGTAAATCTGGACTCAACCTTGTAAAACACATCTGTTTTAAAAGTATGATGAGTCCATGTCATACCGACATTGACTTCATCACCACAAGGCTATAGAAACATGACCAACACTTCCCTCAAGGCTGGCATCCTACTAGGAAAGGGGACAGTTAACCACTTAGTGGATTTACAGGTGCTAGGAATACCAATAAACACCCTCCCAAGACTCACTTATCCTGAAAAGCTACTACCAGTCTTAATTGTTTTTCATATGTAAACAATGCCTTCTAAAAGGAATAAATGCATGAATGAGTATGTGTGTGTACACATATACATATGTTGCTGGGAAGCAAAACATTATCTCTGTGACAGGACAGAGAAAAACAAGAACACTGCAAGTACTAACAGAGACAGACACTGATGGGGAAGACACAATTTTCCCTGGACCAGCCCTTCATAGGATGATATGTCCCATGGTGGCAGGAAAGGTTAAAAGCCACCCAGTGTGTGTCCTCTGACTATGAAGGGCAAACAGCAGAATAAGCCCAGCTGTGCAGGGGCCGAGGACAGAAGCCTACAGCAGTATAGCCACTTCTACTCTAGAAGCCAGTCCCTCCCACCATTTCATATTTTCCTTAAAAAAAAAAGAGGTACCCAGATGTGGTGGCTCACACTTGTAATCTCAGTACTTTAGGAGGCTGAGGAGGGAGGATTACTTGAGCCCAGGAGTTGGAGACCAGCCTGAGCAAGAAAGCAAGACTTTGTCTCTACAAAAAATCAAAAAAATTAGCCAGGCATGGTGACATCCACCTGTCATCCCAGGTACCTGGTAGGCTGAGACAGAAGGATTACCTGAACTCAGGAGGTCAAGCCATGAGCGCAGCTGGGCTCACTCTGCTGTGTGCCCTCCACAGTCAGAGGACACACACTAACCTTTCCTGCCACTGTGGGACATACCATCCTATGAAGGATGGCCTGAGCTCAGGAGGTCATCAAGGCTGTGGTGAGCCATGACTGTGTCATTGTACTCCAGCTTGGGCAACACAGTGAGATCCAACTTAAAAAAAAAAAAAGTAAATGAATAAATAAAGAGGTGGTTACAGCTAGACAGAAAGAATAAATTCTAGTGTTCTATACCACTGTAGGATAACTACAGTTAACAGTAACATCTTATATAGTTTCAAATACCCCGAAGGAGGGTGCTGAATGTTCCCAACAAGTAGAAAGGAGAAATGTTAATGCCTGAGATAATGGATATACTAACTACCCTGACCTGATCACTATACATTATAGTACTGAAACACCACTGTGCACCCCATAACTATGTACTATTATTATATGTTAATTAAGAAAAACAAGGTGGGTACTTGGGATGAGATACAGTCAAATCCCCGAGTAAGCCAATGCTAAACGTGGATTCTGGAGACCTGAGAGAAGTAATGGAGCTGAAATGTGAAATTATCCCTACAAAGGCTATCTACCACCAGAGTGGTTGCAGGGAGAGGCGGCAGGTTCTTCCGATCTGTGAGGGAGAACTTCTGCCTGAAATAAAGAGGACAGACAGCGATGTGGGTGCTGGCCTTCATTAACGTAGAATTAATCCTTTTCTCATGCAACTAAAGCTGTAGGCTTTAATAACATTAGGGATTTGGAGTAGACCATGTATTAAGTTATAATAATAGCACAGAATTTTTCATCTTTAGCTTTCTTCATTCTCACTAAGCAGCTAAGCCTCAACACCCCAGGGACACCGGAGGAGCCGTATGTCTCATTTAATATGCAGGAAAGTCTAAGCCAGTGGCTTAATCAACTAGACCAGTGACTGAGAAAAGGGACAGCAGAGGGGAGACACTCAACAAGAACAGAGAGGAGGCCAGTCCTGCCTTGTGTTTTGGCTCCAGCACACTTCCCAGAGCGAGGATGCCATGCATATGGTGGCCCCCTCCACGCTCCCCTCCCCTCAAATGCACTTCTCGCCTTTCTGGTAGATGACAAGCAGAGTGGAGCCAACAAGTACCTTGGGGAGGCGCGTAGTCATCCGAGTCTGTGTCGCTTTCACTGCTGTCCTCCACCAGGAAGATTGGGTAGTTCCAGGACATGCCGAGGACACCGTCTGACTCGTGAAGCAGGACATGGGCCAGCATCCTGCCGTGGCAGTCCATGACGATCACCTGCCCGTCGGCTGTGCCAAACAGCACCTGCAACCCAGGACCGGGGCCCTTGACCGAGGGGCAGCAAGGGTTGTCGTTCCTGACACACTTTGCTGCTTACACTTGTCTTAGGAGGACAAAACAGATTTAGAACTAAAGAGACCCAGTTAAGTAACTGAGTGGGCACACAGAACAGCAGGTAGTAGAAGCCTTTCCGGCCACTGCTTAAGAATTGAGCCCGTCTATGAAATGTGCCTAACAGCAGGATGGACATACAAGGCTGCACGGACATTCTCAAAGAATACCAGCAAACCACTACTTCACTATTTGAGGATTTTTTTTTCTTTTATTTAGTTGGAAGAGAGGGGTTAAGAAAATATAATATTCATTTACTTTTCTAGAAAATGAAGCAGCAGCAAAAATTCATTGTGATGATTTTCTCAAATTTAGAAGAAAAAGTTTAGGCTTATGTTTGACCAAAGAGAAAGTACATTTGATTATGTAAGCATGTTATCTAACTGTACTTGGAAAAGAAGATGCTCCTGAAATAATGTTTTCTTTCTAATGTCTAATGTTTTACTTCACTGAGAGTAATAATGGTATTAATGTACTAATTATAATCTAAGGATATATAGTAATGGTATTAATATATCCATTAAGTGCTTACTTTGCACCTAAACACTATGTTCAAAGCTTTACCTCACTAATTGTCAAAACTGAGTTCAGTCCTAGCATTGTCCTGTGGCCCTCAGGTGGGTCTTTGGCTGTGCTAAGGGGCTGCTGTCTGCTCCCAACACATTCTCCCCAGCTTCCCTCCTCAGAGCACGCACCCAGGAGCATGCTGGGTGGTGCTGACAGGCACATGGCCAGAGCTGAGGAACAATCAGGGTAGAGGAAGGCTGGTTGGGTGTTAATGCCCCTCCATGAAAACAGCAAAGGAACACCTTACAGCACTGGAAGCCTCCCTTGACATGAGTGGCGTTAACAGTTGGACATCCTGAGGGAACCTTGGGACCTGGGCAGCAGGACTGCCACTGGGGAGCATGATGCTGTGTTCTCTTCTGCTTTGTGTGATGTTCTCTGTAGTTTCTACATCTGTTGCTATTAAAAACCTTACATCTTTTGTGTCTAATGGGATTTGCAACAATCATGCATGTTGTTATTTCCATTTTATAAACACAGAAACAACTTAAGATAGGTCAAGTGCGTTGACAAAGCCATTCAGTAGCCAAGTCAGGGCTGTCTGACTAGAAAGGCTAGAATTTATCCAAAGGGAAAGCTATTTAAGGCTTTTTCGCTTCTTGTTTCTTTCTGCTTCAGATTTTGACGTTAAGCTCCTTGGGGGCAAAGACTGAGCATAGCTATATCCCTGGCACCTAACAGAGTTTTGGTTACACAGTGGGCACTTTATTGTTAAATGAATGAATGAAAGTCAGTGACAATCAAGAAGTAATTTTAGGGCACACATACTGACACCTGAGATAAATTAATTGTAAGGGAAGATATTCCCTTCATTTGAGAAGCACTAACTTCATAGAATGTACAGAGCTGCTTAAGAATAAATCAACTGCTCATCAATTTATCCTTTTAAATATGATCTACAAATTTAAAAAGGCTAAAACAATTCCCCACCCCCTCCCGGGGTAGCAATGAATCCATTAGTGTATACTGCTTACAGGAAAACTAGAGGAAACTACTAGAAACACAGTCAAATGCATTTTACAAAAAGGTGACATTTTGGCTATCAACAGATAAAATAAGTATCCGATGGCATGTCTACGATGCTCTCATGTGACACAGGCATAGGGATCGAGACACTAGAGCATGGGTCAGACCTGCAGAAGCACTAGAAGGACAGACATTTAACGTGCTTGGTGAGCAGTTTTCAACGACAATAAATACCATGACTTCTTAGAACTTTAACTGAGTTGTGCCATCAACACATGTATCACTATTCTCCTATTTTTACTGTGGGGTTACTTGATTTCTGTCTGACTTCCTCTTAGACAATTTGAGGCCATGGACTGTCATGCACTGAATGTTTATGGGACCCCACCTCAAATTCATATGTGGATGATGTGTGGAGGTGGGGTCTTTGGGAGGCAATCAGGTTTAGATGGGGTCATGAGGGTGCAGCCACATGATGGGGTGAGTGACCTTATGAGAAAAGTATGAGAGACCTGAGGTTGCTTGTTCTTTTTCCCTCTCTACCGAACCCTGAGGAAACACCATGTGAGGACCCAGGGAGAAGATGGCTGTCTACAGCCAGGAAGAGGGCTCCCACAAACGTCCCCAAACGGCTGACACTTCAGTCTTGAACTTGCCAGCCTCCAGAACTGTGAGAAATCCAAGTCTGCTTTTCAGCTACCAGGTCTGCAGTATTTTGTTACAGCAGCCGTAGCTGAGACCTGAACCACGTCAGCTTTGCTCACCAGTATCTCCCTAGGACCTGTCTTAACGTATGACACACAGAGTATTTGCAAAAGAAAGGAAGAAATGCCTCTGCATTAAAAGGTCTTTTGATTTAACATGGATTTTTTCATTCTAAAGAACAGGTACCAGACAAGAGAATAGACATATAATTCCTGATTAAAGGACTGGTGATTTAATGCGTTACCAGTATTCAGCACCACATTAAAGCAAAAGAGAACCAAAAATAGTCTCCAAACCCTCCCTCCCACCATTAATCCATTCCAATTACATCTCTTACAGGAAGACAATCCAGCATTAAGACTAGAAAAAAAGGGGAAAGGAGGCACTAACAGTCTAGTTGTCAAGCAATGATGGAGGAAGTTACTTCGTTTTGCAACAAGTATGTCACAGAGAACTGAAGAACACTGATACAACATGAAACCAGATTCTTAAAAATCACCTCTGCAACAAGTTCTTTGCATGCCTAATCACTTCCAATGAGAAAAAGCTTATTTGAGAAAAGGACTTCAGGAGAACAAGACAGAAGAGTCGAATCATAGCGAATGCACATAAGGCAAATGCATCCATCTCTGCTGCTTCTGGTCATGCCACAGGAGTGTTCTGGATAGACTGGTGCCAGTTCCTCCTTCCCAAGTTCAGCCTCCTCTTCTAGGCTCCTTCATGCCAGTGCTTCTCAGGCTTGGCTCTAGAACTTCTTCTTTCTAGGAAACCTCAATCACACCCATAGCCTCAAGGGATCCCATTCACAGTTGATTCCCTGTCCAGGCCTATGCCCTAAGCCCCAGACTCACACATCCAACTGCCTTCCTGCCATCCCCCCTGGATGTTTCAAAGGCCTTTCAATAACAACATGCCCAGGAGGAAAACTCATGACTGCACTCTTCCTCCAGCAACACACACACAATCAGGTCCCTTACAGCAAAGACTGTAGCTTGTGTCTTACCTCCAATGTCTAGTACATTGTCTGGCACACAGCAGGTGCTCTGACATCGCATGTGAAGGGACCCACCACACAGAATTAACCTTGCTCTAACCATAGCCCCTGACAGCACTCTGAACTTGGCTCTGGTTCTGCATGACTGTCTCCCAATAAACCATGCATAACTCAAGGGCAGGTCTGCACCCCGAGGTTCTCACATACTGCTGTCACAAGCAGATGCTAAATGACTATTAATAAATACATTTCTACCCAAATTTTTGTCCAACTTTTCCTACAATTGAAGGAGTAACTGCTAGCCTTTCTTCTTTAAACTATAAACCAATGCTCAAATCATCCCATAAAACTAGCCCCTTGGCTGAGTGCATGGCTCATGCCTGTAATTCTAGTACTTTGGGAGGCCAAGGTGGGAGAACTGCTTAAGGCTAAAAGTTTGAGACCAGCCTAAGCAATACACAAGACTCCCATCTCTATAAAAAATATAAGAATTAGTGAGGCATTGTGGCTTGTACCTATAGTCCCAGCCACTTAGGAGGCTGAGATGGGAGGATAAGTTGAGCCCAGGAGGTCTAGGTTGCATGAGCCGTGATTGTGTCACTGCCCTCCAGCCTGAGCAACAAAGACAGACAACTATCTCAGAAACAAACAAAAAACCAACCAACCAACCAACCAAAACCTGCCCCCCACCCCAAATATTTTCAAGGATGGATTATGTAAAAGTCTGTCCCCTATTTTCCTGCTGCTTCCTCTGGTACACTGTTCGCTTCAAATATGGGCAGGGCCAATTCTCCCTCTATACTGTGAACTCCAAGACAAGTAAGTGGTAGAAGTCTGTGGGCCGGGTCACACAGGTTCAATGGCTTTCTCTCTGGGTTCAGTTTACTTAAAGCAGCCTTGAATATACTCATTGCAAGGCAGTTTTTAATTATCCACATTTAATACCATTCACATTTAATGGTATCCACATATAATATCTTCATTTCAAGGTACTCCATGCTGAACTATTTTTTATGCAATTATTTAAAAATATACACAATTATTACTAGTTATTTAAAATCAAACAAGCCACAAACCAAAGTGGACAGGGAAAGGAGGTAAAATCACTCAGAAGATGTATTTTTTGAAGCAGCAGTAGCTCATCAGTACCTTTATGTTTGGTCACTGGTGCTCATTTAAATACTTGACTAAAACCATACTGGCAAATGTCAGCTTCAGTCACGTGCGCTGCTCTTTTGTGGTATAGTTTAATTAGTAGTTTTGGAACTAGTTCTTCAAGGAGGTGACTTTCCCCATTTATTTGCTTTTATGATTTAAAGCTGAAGGAACACATTAAAAAACTGACTCCGAATCCCTCCCAGTGGCCTCCCGCCACTGGTGGCAAGCATGGGGTATGTGGCCATGGACAGGAACAAAAGATGGCCATGGTGCCCTTGTTTCCTTTGGAAGGAATCTTTCTGTTCTGAGACGCTGCTAAAGCTAAGCTTTTCTTTTTTAGAATTCCCTGTTGGGTTTCAGAACACTGGCCTTCAAATGTGTTTCAAGACCAGAATTGAATATTTTGCAACTAAAGAAACAGAGACACCAAAATCAGACAGTTGTAAATGACAGAACTGCTCAGCTGACTTACAGAATAGTTCCTGATTTTTTTTTTAAGAGATGAAATGTAATTTCACAGTTGACTATAACAATCACTTCTAAATCTGTGTCTTTGGGCTAAGCATGTAATTTTGAAGTCACTGCATCTCTTTACTGCAGAAAAGACCACTTGTAAACTAACCCACTAAGATGAGAGACTATCCTATGTTTAAAGATTGTCAGAGAAGGAGGTATTCTATCTGCCTCGGGCCTTGAATTTAATGTTAAATGATTCCCATTACTAGAATATCCTTCCTCAAATCTTTCAGGCTCCATTGTAATGTTTAGTCACCCTTCTAATACATACCCACATATCAACTTCTGGCAGTAGAAGGAAATAGTTTGACTATAAGGCCAATGAAAAACGCATTTAACAAGAATATCTCCAGATGGTGTACAAGTAACTGGAAACCCATGACTGCTGGCTGGCTTGGGGATAGCAGGTGGGAGCTTCTCATCATATGTTCAAATGTCCTCTGGAACACTTAGAATTTTGTACCATGTGAAGGTACTATGTATTAAAAATACATTTAAATATACTTTGAGGAAGAAATGTTTCTGGTCTTTAAGTAAGGCACCTCTACCCAGGGTAGCCACCACCAAGAGATGGGGGGGTGAATGTGCACCCTGAGTGGAAGATGTCAAGTGATGCTGGACTCTGTTTAGTCTGCTGGTATACAGTCCACGCCTCCTGGGAAAACCTTTCTTCTGCAAGGGACTCAGGTCTGGGAGTCAGCGGGCAGGGCAGGGTGCCTGTCCTATCTTGACCCCTAACTACTTAATAGGGTAGATGAATCATTCTGCCTCCTGAGTGTTGGTCTCAATTCCCTTTCTGCTTCAAAATGCAACAGCTCTTTAAAACATATCTAAAGACACTTCTACACATGGTGAAAACAGTCATTTCTTCCTGTGGCTACTAACAAACTTCTTTGATAAACGGACTAAGAGGGAGGGATTCCCTGGTCTGTGCCTGCTGCCAGCAGCAGTCAGAGGACAGACATGTGAGACGACCCAGGCAGCAGCACTTATGACCAGTGTCAACGACAGGCCAAGCTGGACCCGAGAGAGCAGGAAGGTCCCATCGAATCATCAAACTACCTCGCAGGGCTGAGCACCCGTGCAAACTGCACTCTGCACTGATTTGTGCATTTTAAAGGGAGAATGAGGGCAGAGGGAGGAGGCACATATTTAGGGGAGCAGAAATAAAAAATGGGAAGGTAATTGTCAGTGTGATTAGAATCTCGGTCTGAGTTTGCTAACTGGAGCTTATCAGAGTTAGGCCCCTGTCCTCCCACAGGGTCTGGGAGATGTGCCCTGTCTTCAGATGCTGACCAGAATAGTTGGTTCTCTTGGTAGTCTCTGTCCTAGAGCAGTTACACAGGGACACAGTTGTGAGTTGCTGGAAACTATGCCAGTGTTTCCTCAAGTGTGTGTGGGGAACAGGGCGGAAAGGGGGCGTGGATGAAATCATTTGTGCTGAGAGTCTGCAGTTTTTAGAGGCCAAGGTTGATGTCAGTTGACAAGAGGGCTCAGAGGGACCCAACCAGAGTGCGGTGAAGGAGACAGACTTTGTCCTGGTGATGGACACTTGTGAAACAGCACATCTTGCCCCTCCTAACATGTACAAGGATATATTCGATGCCCAGGGGCAGGGGCTATCAGAGCAGCAATGTCACACGAAACCCTAGGAAGATCAATTTTGTAGTTCAGTCATCTGGCCAAACACTGACATTCGGGCAAGGTCTCTGTGTCAGCACCAAGGTCATGGTCATGCTGTGAGA
Source organism: Carlito syrichta (assembly GCF_000164805.1). Taxonomy (NCBI): domain Eukaryota; kingdom Metazoa; phylum Chordata; class Mammalia; order Primates; family Tarsiidae; genus Carlito; species Carlito syrichta. The sequence continues at coordinate 415,542 of NW_007074486.1, forward strand.
TTAAGAAATCATATGAAGAAAATCTAATGTTAAATTAACAAGAAACTGACTCTGAGAATGTGTATGTAATAAGAGCCTGTATATGTGAATAATTCCCTCCCATCTTTCATTCTTAATTTATTAAATGCGAATTTCAAGAGAGATTTCTATCCAGCATATTTTATAATTCACCAATATAATTCATATATCTACTGATTCATCAATTCTCTGAGTCAAGAGAGAAAAAAGAGCAACTTGATTTTTAAATATCTTAACTGCCGTAATCAACTAAAACAATGATGAAAGAAAATGAAAAAAAAGCACACAGTAGCTGCACCTGTTTTTGCAAAGAAATATATTTTATCCCACAAAGTGCTCAACAGAGTTGTCAGTATACATGCAAAAATAAATAACTAAAAATGACAAAGTATCGCTTGTAAAAAAGAGCTCTGGAGAGTGGGGCCATCTTCTAACTTCTTTCCTGAGCAATCCATTTCCCTGACTGTAATTTCTGTGCTCTTAGCCTATTTTGGCAAGAACTGTTCCTATGTATATTTAGCTCAGTCTTAAAATAAAGATGGGTTTCCCTTTTGTAGTACACACACTACTAAAAGTCACGGGGCCGCTCTCCCGAGAGGAGGAGAGGGGAACACTCTGCATTGGTGCAGGCAGCTCACATACAAAGCCACATGCCCACTAGTCACCACAGCAGCTCTACCTGCAAGTCCTGCAGCCACTCACAGTCACTGCCAGTCACCAGCAAGAGGCCTGGTGGAAGGGTAGCCTACTGAGGTCTTACTTGAGCAAGTATGTGGATTTTCTTAAAAAAAAGAAAGAAAGAAAGAAAGAAACTCTCAAGCCGGGCTCGGTGGCTCAGCCTGTAATCCCGTGCCTTTGGGAGGCTGAGGTGAGTCGATTGCCTGAGCCCGCGGGTTCATGACCCACCTGGGCAGCGAGACCTCATCTCTACAATAAATCAAAAAAATCAGCTGGGTGTGGTAGCGCGTGCCTATAATTCTGGCTACTCGGAAGGCTGAGGAGGAAGGATTGCCAGAGCCCAGCAGGTCAAGACTGCACTCCAGTCTGGGTGACAGAGTGAGACTCCAACTCAAAAAAAAAACACAAACCAAAAACCAAAAAACAAAACCTATAGTTCCTGGAAGGAAGTAAGAGCTGCCCTGGGAGAGGGTGAGAGCTGCCCCAGAAAAGGGTGACAGCTGCCCTAGGAGGGACTGAGAGTTGCTCTAAGAGAGGGTGAGAGCTGCTGCCTAGAGTGCATGAGTGCTGTTCTGGAGGAGGTGAGAGCTGCCCTGGGATGGGGTGAGAGCTGTCCTGGGAGGGGGGCAAGAGCTCTGGAGAAGGCAAGAGCTGCCCTGAAAGGGGCAGTTGTTGAGGAAGAGTCGTGCCTAAGTCAGTCTTAAGGGACAGCAGAGGGAAATGTTTACCTAGGGGAAATGAAAAAATTCTTGCAAATAATGAATTATGACTGTTTTTGCTTATTTTTGTGAAGGCTGACTTTTCTATCAAGAGTGGGTCTCCTCCATGTGTTAGTCATGACTTGTAGGTCAAATATCAGTAAATAACTTTTCATTTCTAAAACTGTGGTGTGTTTAGCTGAGAAAGTAAAGGGCTACATTACTTCTTTAAAGCTCCCTTTATAAATCCCTTCCTTTCTGGCAGTATAAGACAAATAAATCTTCAGGAACAACACCCATCTAATTGAAGCTGCCAATGTGCTCCTTTAGAGTCATGAGTAAACTCAAGTCTCAAACAATTCCCTCGATGTAACAGGAAATCTTCTAGGAAGGAGAGCACAGAGGAGGTGTGATAATGGCACTGCAGTTACAGAAGGAAACACCACGTTCTGAGGAGATTTACACTGAAGCATGTACTTGTGAAATGACATGCTATCTGGGATTTGCTTTAAATACAACAAAGAAAAGAAGGAAAGAAAAGGGACAAAAAATACCCCCAAATGTGGTAGACTATATGTGTTCTTATTTTTTATATGCTACTGAAAATTTTCATAATCAAATTTTAAAAGTATATAATCAAAAATCCCCACCGAGTCATGAACTACTGGAACTACCTCAGGTGGTTAGCGGGTCTCCTTTGTTACCTCTAATGTGGTGCTTCAGGTATGATCCTGTATTTTAAGTCAATGAGTAACCGTTCTATTCAAGTGTCCAAAGTGTTTAATTTTAACTGTATACGAGTATTACAACAGTTTGCTTCTATTTACTATCTCTGAAATGATGTCTGCACACTAATGATATTTTAAATTTATTTTTAAATAATTAGAATTAAATGAATTAAAAATCTGTGCTAAAATAGTCTTTTTATTGCTTCAACTACTCGGGTCCTGACTCTACTCCACATAGGAAACACAGATCAGATTTCTTATACTGCGTGTACATGAGAATGTGAGATTGTCTCATGATGTCCCAGAGGGTCACGGGCTCTTGGCAACTGCTGCCGCTTCTCTTCAAATGATGCTGATGGTGTTTAAACTGTTGTGCAGACACTGCACTCAGAGGCATTATCCTGATGGCATGCATAAGATCACACTGTGTTCAAAACGGCCCTCAGAAGAGGAGAAGGCGTTTTGGACTTCCCTTTTGTGTCCAAAGGAAAAAAGATCAATCTTCCTTGTTAGGTTAAAAAAACACAAAATAAAACACCCCCCAGCACAGAGGCTGGATGGAGAAGACGACGTGACCACTTGCAACGCGTGTGTGGAGGTCCAGGAGCTGAAAGCTTTCACCTGGCGACTACTACTCACCAGGTGCTTTTTCAACTTCTACAGAATATTCTTTAAATAGGCAGATTTCCACAGGTGGATACTTAAAATATAATCCTATTTACAAAAACTCATTTCACCTACATTCTTCCAGTGACTATAAAAAGTGAAGTGTATCTGTGCCTGTATTTCATGAGAACCATTAACTTTTCTAGGAGTGACACTGTCTAGTTGGGTTACGTGAAACCTTCAATACTTTCACTTAGGTTAGTAGGAGCACTACCTTCAAATATAAATACATAGTCCCCGGTGGAGAAGTACTTAGGAAATACAATCAACAGGACTCATTGACTAAGTGGAGGGCAGAGACACAGACAAGGGAGAGTCTCATGTAATTCCCAGTATGGGCACAGATGATGAGCAAGAGAATGTAGCTGAGAGGGATGGAGAAGTGAGGCGGGTGGGGAGGACATGTGTGCAAAGTCTAGGATGCGCTGATCTGCAGGCACGGTGAAAGAGCGTGGAGGGGTGAGAATGAGGAGCACTGGACAGGAGCGGGGAGCCAGCAGCACACAGGAGGGAGTTGGCACAGCTGGGGCAGTGGAAGAAATCACCCAGAAGATGGAGAAAAGGGAAGAGGCCCAACCCTGAACAGTAGACAGAGCGAGAAAGACATGCACACAACAGCCTGAGGAGGGAGTGTGTCAGGACCACAACAGCTGGGGGAGGTGCAGGGCTAGGATGAGGCCAGATCCGTCTGAGAGACACTGCCAGAAAGAATGCTGCCTGGAAGCGCTGGCTGAGTTGGGAGATGCTACCCAAGGGGGCCGAGCAGAGAGGTGGAAGTACTGGGCTGCTGAGAAGACTGCACCTATGGCCAAGAGCCCAGGAGAAGGATGCTCTGTGGTCCGTGGGGCAAGAAAGACAGGAACCACTGACACAGAGGGAAGCTGCCAATGCCTGAGAGACACACATCCTTGCCTGCCTGTGGGGGAGGAGGGTGTCACTAACGTCCCTTAGCAGACATGCTTTAACGTCTTGAAACTCCCCTAAGATGATTTGGCTCTGCTGCAGAAGCTCTGAGGAGATGGAGCATCAGAGATGACATGGAGACAGATTCGCAGCTTGAGAAGAGTTCTCTGCAGAACTCTTTATCTCCCAAGGTAGAGGAATGTCTGGGAGCGTCTTCTTGGAGTTTCTCAGGAAGGGCAGAAACAAGGGACAGTTTTCCTCCTGTACTCTTTTGTGTGCACTCTTTTGCTGTGTGCTCTTTCGTTCAGAAGTTACCACAAAAAACTCTTCCTCGGTTAAATTAAATTCCTCAGATTTGAATCTGAGGTGCTCTCCTTTTGACCTGTCCACAGTGGACTCAGTCACTGTCCTCTAGGAGAATCATGCTCAGCCTAGAAACACTGGCAGATGTGTCAGCATCTCTACCTTTGTAATGGACACATGTCTCAAGTTCTCAGCATTCTCTCCTTAGAAGGCTCTCAGAGTAACCTGAGAGTCATCTAAGATCCAAAACGTGCTGGAAGGGTATTTTTAAATGTCTGTGTCTCAAAGCACTGCCATATATCAAGCAGCAAAGTATCCTCCCAAATCCAGGAGAACGCAGCAGAAACGAAGTCTTCTCCCCCATACACATGCTGCAATGTTGGTGCTTTCAGGAATTGCAAAAGCTTCATTGCTGCATTACTTTGGATCAACTTTGGACCCAGATTTTTTTTTTTCCAGTCATATTTATTTCTTTGACACTTTCTATTTGTGTCATTCTGTTTTTTTCCCAAGCCCTACAAAAACTATTCTATTTATAAATATATCCCAAGTTTATCAAGCTGAGTTTATATTGTTATTTCTTCTGTGAATTTTCTATTCCCCCAAATACTTTACCAGTCTATCATGGACTGAATTGTGTGCCCCTCCAGATTCATATACTGAATTTTGTTGAACAATTTTGCTGAACCCCCAATGTGACTTTATTTGGAGATAAGGCGTATACAGAGATAATTTATGCTAAATAAGGTGGTATGGGTGGGACCCTAATCCAGTATGACTGGTGTCCTTATACAAAAAGGAAGAGACACCAGGGATGTGGGTACACAGAGAAATGTCTGTGTGAGAACACTGTGAGATGGCGCCATCTGTAGGCCAAGGATAGAGTCCTTAGGAGAAACCTAATGTGCCAACATCTTGATCTTGGACTTCCAGCCTTCAAAACTGTTGAGAAACTTCTGTAGCGTCAGCCACCCAATCTGTCGTATTCGATTGCTGCAGCCCTAGAAGACTAATTCATTCAGTCATCACCCACTGCATAAATTCCAGGTATATATATATATATATATTTTTTTTTTGAGTTGGCTTCTCACTCTGTCACTCAGGCTGGAGTACAGTGGCACACTCACAACCACTACAACCTGATGGGCTCAGGTGATCCTTCCACTTCAGCCTTCCAAGTAGCTGGAAATACAGACGTGTGCCACCACACCCAGCTAATTTTTTTTGGTTTATTGTAGAGACGAGGTCTCGCCATGTTGCCCAGGCTGGTTTCGAACCGTGGGTTCAAGCAATCCTCTCACCTCAGTCTCCCAAAGTGCTAGGATTATAGGCAAGAGCACTGTGCCTGGCAAGTTTAAATATTTGAGGCTGATGTGTCATGATGCCTGTAATTTACTTTTAAAAAACTACAAAAGTATGTGTATTGTGGTGGGGGAGGAGGAGAGAAAGTACAATGTTAGCTTCTAAATAATAAGGAAGAGATATTCTTTCAACTTTCCTCTACGTTTAAAATATCCAGATCAGGATTTAAAGGAAGAATCAATGAATCAAAGAAGAATCTAATGAACTCCCAAAGCTGATTGTAAAGTGAGATATATAATCATTTAGGAAATACATATACGTGTAACACACACACACGTACTTTTCCAGGGTAGGTTTACAACTTTCACCTGATAGTCACTTAAAGTAGTCTACAACCCCCAAAAGGATATACAAACACCAATGCAGAATGAAAAAAATATATTACAAATAGGAAAATAGCTAGTCTTAAAACTCGATGCTTGTAAAATAAGTAGTACTTATGTTCTTGATATTTGACAGAAAGTAGCCTAAAATCCCATTATAATCTGAAATATCTCAAGATGCGAGGGGGAGGTTTTCTTCTAGAAGCTGTTTCTCATATTAAGAGTAGAAAGTTCTACGGGGAGACACCTCTTATCAACAAGGGTGCCTGAACGAAGCATATTTGTATATCTAACCCATAGCTGTCCCCCACAATATCATAATAAAAAATACTGATTATAAAAAAAAAGGAGTAGAAAGTTCTAACAGATGCTGGTGAGGATGCGGAGAAAAGGAAACACTTTTCCACTATTGGTGGGAATACAAACTAGTTCGGCCTCTATGGAAAGCAGTGTGGCGATTCCTAAAAGAGCTAGAAATTGACCTTTCATATAACCCAGCAATCACCCTTCTGGAAATACACCTGCAAGAACTTAAATCACTCGACAAAAAAGATACTTGCACACATATGTTTATTGCAGCACTATTTACAATAGCAAAAACATGGAACCAACTGTGCTGCCCACCAAAACTGTACTGCATAAAAAAACGTGGTACAGATCACTAAGGAGCCGAGGCACTTGGATCTACTAAAAATGCTGGATTACCTCAGTGCCGATCAGTGGAAAACCAAAGAGGATGAGAAGGACGACAAGCCCATCCGAGCTCTGGATGAGGGAGATATTGCCTTGCTGAAAACTTATGGTCAGAGCACTGACTCTAGGCAGATCAAGCAGGTTGAGGATGACATTCAACAACTTCTCAAGAAAATTAATGAGCTCACTGGTATTAAAGAGTCTGACACTGGCCTGGCCCCACCAGCACTCTGGGATTTGGCTGCAGATAAGCAAACACTCCAGAGTGAACAACCTTTGCAGGTTGCAAGGTGTACAAAGATAATCAATGCTGATTCGGAGGACCCAAAATACATTATCAACGTAAAGCAGTTTGCCAAGTTTGTGGTGGACCTTAGTGATCAGGTGGCACCTACTGACATTGAAGAAGGGATGAGAGTTGGTGTGGACAGAAATAAATACCAAATTCATATTCCATTACCTCCTAAGATTGACCCAACAGTTACCATGATGCAGGTGGAGGAAAAACCTGATGTCACATACAGTGATGTTGGTGGCTGTAAGGAACAGATTGAGAAACTACGAGAAGTAGTTGAAACCCCTCTACTTCATCCAGAGAGGTTTGTTAATCTTGGCATTGAGCCTCCCAAGGGTGTGCTGCTCTTTGGTCCACCTGGTACAGGCAAGACACTTTGTGCTCGGGCAGTTGCTAATAGGACTGATGCTTGCTTCATTCGAGTTATTGGATCTGAGCTTGTACAGAAGTACGTTGGTGAGGGGGCTCAAATGGTTCGTGAACTCTTTGAAATGGCCAGAACAAAAAAAGCCTGCCTTATCTTCTTTGATGAAATTGATGCTACTGGAGGGGCTCGGTTTGATGATGGTGCTGGAGGTGACAATGAAGTGCAGAGAACAATGTTGGAACTGATCAATCAGCTGGATGGTTTTGATCCTCGAGGCAATATTAAACTGCTGATGGCTACTAACAGACCTGATACTTTGGATCCAGCACTGATGAGACCAGGGAGATTGGACAGAAAGATTGAATTTAGCTTACCTGATCTAGAGGGTAGGACTCACATCTTTAAGATTCATGCCCGTTCAATGAGTGTTGAAAGAGATATCAGATTTGAATTGTTAGCACGGCTGTGTCCAAATAGTACTGGTGCTGAAATTAGAAGCATCTGTACAGAAGCTGGCATGTTTGCCATCAGAGCAGGGCGAAAAATTGCTACTGAAAAGGATTTTTTGGAAGCTGTAAATGAGGTCATTAAGTCTTATGCCAAATTCAGTGCTACTCCCTGCTACATGACATACAACTGAGTCCTGAAGGATTTCAAGTGAAAACACTTATAAGTGAAGTCCTAACCTTATATAGACTTGTTAATAACCACTTTGCAAAAAAAAAAAAATGGCTTCAAAATTGTAAAAAAAAAACGTGGTACATATACACGATGGAATATTACACAGCCATAAAGAACAAAATTATGGACTTTGCAGCAACTTGGATTTACAGTCTACAATACTCAATGATTTATCCCAGACAAATAACTGAGTACCACATATTCTCACTCATAAGTGGACCCTGAACATCTACCAAAATACTATAAGGGATTGTCAGTAGCTGAAAACTGCCAGCGAAGAGGGGCACATAACATCAATAAGGGTACCTGATCTCAAACCAGGCAAAGTGGGGACTAAAGGGAGGCCCAAACTTTACCTGTATGGTGACCATCTGTATACCTAATCCTAAACTATACCTCACCTCTCTTTAAAAAAGGGGGGGGGGTTAGAAAGTTCTCCAGGAAACAGGAAAAGATGGAGGAAGAGACAGGCTCCTGCAATTTTACTTTGACGTCCACCGTTCAGACCCACCCTGAGCCATGTGGGTGCTGCTTTCCATATCAAACTCCTGACATTACAAATATTAGGCTCTGTCTTTTCACCCTTTTTTCATGAATAAAATAAAACCAAGTAAGAGACACGAATGAGTGGCAGAGATGAGGGAAGGAATATTATTGTTCCATGCTGCAGTTCAGACAGGGCTGATAGAGTACCCAACACACCTTTTCTCTATATTGAATTCTTCCAAGGGTCCTCATTGCTTCGCTGATCTACAAATGTTTTTAAATTTATTTATTTTTTAGCAATGGAGTCCTGCTCTATTGTCTGGCTGGCCTTGGACTCCTGGGCTCAAGTAATGCTCCTGCCTCAGCCTCCTGAGGAGCTGGGACTATAGCCACCCAGCTGTAAGTCTTTCCTGTGTAATCCCACCTGTGAGTAAAAGCAAACATCAGGACAGAGGTTGGGGCCAGGAGCCACCCTGCCTTCCACATCAGCTCTTTCCTCACACCTGCAGAGCCAAGTCCAGTAGTGCTGGCATGGCCTCAATGAGTGCCATGGCCATGGCCCTGCTGATTCCTTCAGTCCCACATGCTCCCCATTGTGTTCTATGAGAGCAGCATCAAACCACTCCCTACACCGTGCTGTCGCTACCTTGGAACTTCGCTTGGGCTGCTGGAACATCATCCCCCATGCAGCTCGTCATCCCCCACACAGCTCGGGAGGCACAGTCAGCCCTTCCTGGGAAGTCCTCGCCACATGCTGCTGGCACACAGCAACAGTATACTGTGTAGGGAGAACTCTATGTCCTCGGCAGGTTCACTGGCACCTCGGAGGCAGGGGGCACGTCTCATTCCCTGCTGTCTCTGCAGTGGGTCCCCTGTCACACTATATGTGTGCAGTGTGTTGGGGACACTGGCTGGCACAGCTCATCAAGGGACCATGAGATGAGCCTCACAGACAGCTCATGGGCTCCATCTCTCTAGGTGAGGAAAGACCGTGAAGCCAAGACTTCTACTTATAGATCTGTAAGTACTTTCACATCTGTTGCCTTTCATAACACTATGAAAGCCCTGGGAACCAGGCAGGAAATAATTCACAGCCCTTGCCAAGGAGGAGGAAACTGATACAGGCGAGGTGAGGTGCCTTATGCAAGGTCACTTAATGGGCTGCAGCCCTTTAAGTCTCCTTGAGGAGACTCTAGGGGCACTGAAAAATCTATAGAAATAAACTTCAGGACACATGAAACTAAATGTCTCATACAACTACACACAAGTGCTGGGGGCAATTAGAAGGCTTTGGGGGAAAAGCAAAAGAAGAACTTGGAACTGAAAATATCTTTTCATAAATCTCATGATAATTTTGAGAAAATATTTGCCTTTTTACTTGAAAAACATGAAATTTAGTTCAGTAATTCAGTCAAGAAAAAGTGGCTCAAAAGTAAAAGCTACGATTCTAAATTATACTGGTTGCTTTTTTTTTTTTAACCAATAATAAACTTAAATTGCTGGTAGGAAACCTGGTATTATATGGATTCTGTTATACTTGGAAACACAAGTTTTCTACTTATAACAGTTAACTTGTCAACTCTTTTATTTCAAAAATGAATTGTCAATATATAGTTTTATTAGGTTATTAGTTGTTATTTTATCATGAGTCAAACAGGCACGTTAGAAAAAAGTTTGAAACTAGATTTTAAAAAGTGAACCCGAGTCTCACTTTTTAACCATTGTAATATACCCACGAGGGCCTTTTGGTTCATTTGCTGCCCGTTCTTTTACTAAGCGAACGGGCCTTCCTTTGATAGTTTTGCCATGTGGCAGCACATCACGCACACCATTTTGCATCCTGATCTGTTTAGCGTAATACCACTAGATTACTACATTGTCCTCAGAACTGCATTCTGTAATTTACTGAATTATTCTATAATCTTTTTAGTATTTACACTTCAGTTCAGTTAACCCTTCTCCTGTTTTTTAAAAAGTAGGCTGCTGTCAAATTTTTACTATCATATATAATGCTTTACTGACTTTTATTTTCTTCTATTTTGTTTCTTTTAGATAAGTTTCTAAAGTATACTACCAAATCAAAGTAGATGATAATTTTTAAGACTTTTAGACCAAGCACAGCGGCTCACACCTGTAATCCCAGCACTTTGGGAGGCCAAGGCAAGAAAATTGCTTGAGGCCAGAAGTTTGAGATCAGTCTAGGCAACAGAGTGAGAACTCGTCTCTACAAAATAAAAAAAAATTAGCCAGGTGTGGTGTCATGTGCCTGTAGTCTCAGCTACTTGGAAGGCTGAGGCAGAAGGATCTCCTGAACCCAGGCAGTTGAGGCTGTGGTGGAAGGATCATCTGAACCCAGGAGGTAGGCAGAGACTGTGATGAGCTGTGATGGTGCCACTGCACTTCAGCCTGAGTAACAGAGTGAGACTCTGACTCAAAAAAATAAAGACTACTTTGATGTACTCTGCCAACTTGCATCCCTGAAGGAGGCACACAATATTACCAGCAATGAATGAGAATGCTGATTTGTTCATACTCATCAATAATCAGTAAAGTCATTTGTATCATTTCATTATTTTTTGTTAAGTAAAAAATATACCCTCATTGTGCTAACTTTCCATGAGAACAAATATTATTCCATCATATGACTAACTAGTTGAACTTCCTTTTTTGTGAATTACTTATTTGTATCAATTACCCATTTATTAATTGAGTACATGTCAGTGGATTAAAATAAATTTGTATAAACATTTTCTATAATTAAAATGTTAGTTCGTTTACCATATTGGTGGGAAATATTATTTATGGTCCATTTGCAATTTTGGTTTTAAATTTCACCTGGATAGTTGTATTGTTCCTTTCCTGCATGATTCTTCCAGAGGCTTTTGCTTCAGCTCCCTCCTCCCGTCCCCTTCTTCCTTCCCATTTCCCACAGTTTTAATATTACACACCCACACTCCAAAAGTATTACCTGCTGGTCATCAGGTGTCCATATGCCACATGTGATCTGACTTTCCAAGTTGATCTCAGATGACCAATGTCTTTGTCCACTGACAGAACCGACGAGGACAAACCCATCTCGATATGAAATAAGTGCTTGAGTTCCATCGTGGCTCCACGTGAAATCACTCACCTGAGGACACACAGAGAAGAGGGGTCAATTTGTAATCTGAAAGGGAAAGCAATTTCAACAAATCCTAGACAGTTATTAGAACGAAAGTCTAATATGGAGATGACCTTAAAGAAAACAATATAAAACACATTATTTGAAAAGTTTTAGGAAAAATGACTGAAACTAACTATAGTGTATACTGTACATCAGCACTGTTCTATGTGCTTTTCATGTACATTAATTCACCAAGACTCCTGACAACCGCCTATGGGAGGTACCATCCTCCCCATCTATAGAGAAGACTCAGTCGTACATGGTGGGCGAGGGCTGGAGCCGAAAGTTATCCCACGGACATGCAGGGTCCTTCCTTTCAACCAGTCTCCCACTGGCAGCTGATACGGGATTCTCCATCAGTGTTAGTTATTTGTCAAAATCGTAAAGCTCTAAGTTTATGATTATATTCCCGCTCAGTCTTGCTAACATTTCCTCAACCAAAATGAAGGAAAAAAAATCTAACCAGAAAACATCACTTGTCTTGGGTGTCAAGTTTCTCAAATGCATTTACTGCATCTTTTCAAATGACCATATGATTTTCCTCTCTATTAATCTATTTTGGTAAATTATTTGTATGGGTCTTCCACTATTATCCTATTCTTTCATACCCTATAGGAACCCAGTTTAGAGGTGAGGTACTATCTTTTATAAACACAGTTGAAGTTGATTTGCTAGTGTGTTTAGAATTTCGGCATCTGTACTTATGAATGTAACAGATCTGTGATTTTGGTTTTGTAATGTCCTTGTTTGGATTTAGAAAGACTGCATTGACCTCTCAGAATGAGCTGGATAGACCCTCTTTTTCTACTGCCTGGAAGAATCTGTAAGAACTTGGGATGACTTGTTGCTGCAAAGTTAAATAGAACATGCCTGTAGAACTACCTGGCTACGTATTTTTTCATAGAAAGATTGTTAACCATTTATTCATTTTAATAGTCTTAGTATAAGTCAAACTTACAAGTTTTTAACTTTTTATTGAGTCAGTTCTGATTATTTTTTCTAAGGAATTTGTCTAGTTCACATTTTCAAAATTGTTGGCAAGTAATTGTTGATAGTATTTATTATTCTTTTAAAAATCAACTTTACTGAGGTATAATTTACATGCAATAAATTAAATAATTTAACATGCAACATAATAAAATTCCCCCAGTAGCCAACCCCCCAACCCTCACCCTTGGTCCCAGGCAAACAGGGATCTGATTTTGGTCAGGAATTGCTCATTCTAGAATTTCGCATAATTGGAACCATAAGATATGTTAAACTTTTATGTTTAACTGCCTTTGCTCAGTATAAAGATCTTTAGAAACATCTGAATTCTTGCATGCTTCAGTAGTTCATTCCTTTTTATACATGAATATTACTCCATTGTATAAATACAACACAATTTGTTTATCCAAATTGCTGGACACTGGGGTTATTTCCAGTAGTTATTATAAAGTCACTATGAACATTAATGTGCAAGGATTTCTGTGACACATTGTTTCACTCCTATTTTTTCTTTTCTTTTTTTTTTTTTTTTTGAGTCAGGGTGTCACACTCTGTCGCCCAGGAAGGGGTGCAGTGGCAAGATCACAGCTCACCGCAGTCTCGAGCTCCAAGGCTCAGGCAATCCTCTGGCCTCAGACTACCAAGTAGCTGGGACTACAGGAATGCACTATCATGCCCAAATAATTTTTTTTTTTAAAGAGATGAGGTTTTACTATGTTGCCTAGGCTGATCTCAAACTCCCTGAGCTTCAGTAATCCTCTTGTCTCGACCTTCCAAAGTATTGGGATTACAGGTGTGAGACACCACACCTGGTCTCATTTTTCTTGAGTAAATATCTAGGAGTGAAATGAACTGCTAGGTCATATGATAAGTGTATGTTTTTTTGCTTTTTGGAATTTTTTTTGAGTTGGAGTCTCACTCTGTCGCCCAGATTGGAGTGCAGTGGCTGCTCCTG
>NW_007074486.1:428867-446007 GCF_000164805.1 Carlito syrichta
TTTATTGTAGAGATGAGGTCTCGCTGCCCAGGCGGGTCTCGAACCCGCGAGCTTTGGCATTCCACTCACCTCAGCCTCCCAAAGCGCAGGATTACAGGCTGAGCCACCAAGCCCGGCTGTATTTATGCTTACACGTTTAAACTTCCATCACCTTCAAAGTACTCTCTGTTTGATGCAATACACCCATGAAGACACTTTTTCCACTGCTCAAAACAGTTCTTGAACTCATCAATTTTGATGCCTTTTCTGCCATTTTTTGTTTCACTTCTTCCACATCTGCAAAATGTTTCCCTTTGAGGACTTTTTTCATCCAGGGAAACAAAAAAAAAAAAGGTCAGTTGGGGCGAGATTGGGTGATTAGGGAGAGGGAGGCAGAGGGGTCATGCCGTTTTTTATTCAAACTGCTAAACACTCAGCAAGGCATGGGGTGGTGTACTTGTAAATCACCTATCATGAAATGGGCAAATGCGCTGAAATAATCTAAAAAAAAAAAAAAATTTGCTGAAGCTCAATGCAGCCTCTCACAATAACACTAGCTGGTACACTGATGTCAATACATTTCTAGAACACTTAGTGGGGGAAACCTGTGCTACAAGGGACCTGCCCTCCAAAAAATAATTTCAGTTGTTTTTGGGTCTCCTCCTCATATGTTAAAATTTTTTCACTTATAATTAACACATGATAATATTTTCATTATCACCCAGATCTAGGATTGTATAAATATCTATTAAGTATATTCTTTAAACTATGACACATTTAAAGATTTTCAAATATGCAAGGATTTCTTATCTTTTTGTTATTAAGTTCTAACCTGGTTGCATTGTTTTCAGTGATCATGGTCTATAGTCATGTGACCTACCATGGAAATCTCCCATGAAAATCTGTTGAGGTTTTACCGTGGCCCAAAACAGGGGTTGACTAACTATGGCCTGAGCACCAAATCTGGCTAGTTGCCTATTTCTGTATGGCCCACATAGTAAGAATGGTTTCAAGTTGTTGAGAAAAAAGAAAAAAAAAATCAATAAAAAAATGATTTTTTGTTATTCACAAAATTACATAAAATTCAAATTTTTGTGTTATTTCTTATATATAACATCTATATTATATCCTTGATTTTGGCTCCTGGTCCACAAAACCTAAAATATTTACTATCCACCCCATCACAGAAAAAGTTTTCAGAACCTTATACTAGAACATGATCAATTTTTATAAGCCTTCTGTCTGTGTTTGAGAAAAATGTGTGTTCTCTAATTGATGAGCAAATCCATAAATGTCCTTCAGGTCAAAATTGTTAATTGTATTATATAGATCTTCTATATTTTTGCTGACTGTTGTTGTTAAAACCTCTGAATATGTCAATGGGTTCATCAATTTTTCCTTTCAGTTCTATCAGTTTCCTTCACATATTTTAATGCTATTATTAATAAGTACATACATATTAAAATCATCTTGGCTTTACCATAATACTATAAGAAAGAGATTGGCAGTAGCGGGATACGACAGGGGTCAGTGCGGGCACACAACATCAATAAGGGTACCTGATCTCAAACCAGGCAAAGTGGAGACCAAAGGGAGGCCCAAACTTTACCTGAATGATGACCACTTGTATACCTAATCCTGAATTGTATCCCACATCTTTAAAATAAAAATAAAATCATCGTGGCAAACTACAGCTTTTATTGTTTGTTATGTGGCAACTTTGTAAACCAGATGAACATTTCTGTCTTCATGTCTATTTCATCTGATACTAATATAGCTGTACCAGTTTTATCTTTTTCCTTGGTATTTGCCAGACATTATCTTTTCCATTCTTCTACTTTAAATTTGTTTATGTCCTTAAGTTTTAGGTGTGGCACTTGGCAGTATATACTGTATCTAGGTTTTAAAAAATATAATCTATTAAGTTTTATCCTTTGATTGGTGAATTCAGTCCATTTACATTTACTCTAATTAGTGTTGTATTCGTGTCTGTTTCTACCATTTTGATTTACTTTTTCAGGTTGTACTACATTTTGTTTCTTTTAATTCTTTTCTAGAAAATAATTGGTATCTACAATCCTCACTGTTGCTTATACTTAGAAATGTTCAACTTTCTTTAAATTGTGACATTACTGGATATATTACATTTCAGGTAATCAGAAAATAAAAAAATAAAAGCCAAAGGGACACAAGCTTTGAGCTGTTTATTTAGCTGGGGTTAGGGGTTTATGTTGCCTGATCAGCAATGTCTCTATCATGACAATGGCAGGGTTTGTGAGCCACCTCTTGAACAGTTCATATAAGATTACTGGTAAAGGCCAGGTTTGGTGGCTTGGCCTGTAATCCCAGCACTTTGGGAAGCCGAGGCAAGTAGATTGCCTGAGCCTGTGGGTTCGAGACCCACCCGGGCAACTTGGCGAGACTTCGTCTCTACAATAAATCAAAAATTAGCTGGGTGTGGTAGCGCATGCCTGTAGTTCCGGCTACTTGGAAGGCTGAGGCAGAAGGATTGCCGGAGCCGAGTAGGTCGAGGCTGCGGTGGCTGGGAGTGTGCCACTGCACTCCAGTCTGGGCGACAGAGTGAGACTCCAACTTAAAGAAAAAAAAGTACTGGTAAAAGTTGTTTCTTCAGATAAACTTAGTACCATGTCTTCACTGACGTATTTCAACCAATTATACTATCTAGCTTTTTTCAATAACTTAGTAATGTTTTTCAGAGGTAACATATTATACTCTGAAATAAAATTAAAAAGCTTTTTCATTTTGCAAAGATAATGCTATTTACATACATGTATTTAAACTATGTACAAGGGGGGACCCCGAAAATCCAAATTTATTTATAAAAAATTGTGTATTTATTCTTACATGTTTAAACTTTAGTCACCTCCAAAGTGCACTGCGTTTGATGTAATACACCTATCAAGACACTTTTCTCATCATCAATTTTTATGCCTTTTAGAGCTTCTGCTGGTTTTTTGTTTCACCTCTTCCACATCGGCAGAATGTTTCCCTCTGAGGACTTTTTTCATCCGTGTAAACAAAAAAAGTTGCTGGGGTGAGACTGGGTGAATAGGGAAGGTGGGCCACAGGAGCTGTTTTTGGTCAAAAACTGAGAACCACTCAGCAAAGTGTGGACAGGATCACTGTAAATCACCCATCATGAAATGGGCAAACATGTTGAAAAAAATCTCTAAAAAAAAAAAAAAATTCTGCCAGAAACACTGGCTCAAGCCTGTAATCCCAGCACTTTGGGAGGCCAAGGTGAGGGGATTGCCTGAGTCCATGGGTTTGAGAACAGCCTGGGCAACTTGGTGAGACCTCATCTCTACAATAAGTCAAAAAATTCACCATGTGTGGTAACGCGCACCTGTAGTTCTGGCTACTTGAAAGGCTGAGGAGGAAGGATGCTGGGATGGCGGCGAGTGTGACACTGCACTCCAACCTGGCAACAGAGTGAGACTTCAACTCAAAAAAAGAAAAAGAAAATCACTGAAGCCAAATGCAGTCTCAACAATGTGAGCTGGTGCACTGATGACGATGGGTTCCTAGAACACTTACCTATGGGGGAAGCCTGTACAAGCGGTCAACCTTCCCCCCACCAAAAAAAATCCAGTTTTTTGAGGGGCCTCCCTCATGTCTTGGAAAAGATTTGTACTAAAAGGAAAATCATGTCTTTAATATATGGTTAACACATATAGCCAATAAAAATAAGCTTCTTAGAGACATCAACAATCTGATCACACACACACACACACATACACACACACACACACACGGTAATAGAAGATGTTTACATGAACTAATTGGCTTTTTTGTTATTGTTTTAGAGACAGGGGCCCCTCTCTTGCCCAGACTGGAGAGCAGTAGAGTGATCATAGCTCACTACAGCCTGGAACTCCTGAGCTCAAGCAATCCTCCCACCTTAGCCTCACACTCCCTTCTCTCCCCCAGTAGCAGGGACTACAGGCACGAACCACCACACCTGCTAATTTAAAAAATTTTTTTTAGAAACAGTCTCACTATTAATCAGGTTGGTCTCAAACTCCTTGCCATAAGAGATCCTTCTGCTTCAGCTTCCCAAGTAGACGGGATTACAGGTGCGAGCCACTGCACCTGGCTATAACTGAGCTTATTAGGTCAGCATAAAAGGATAAGAATATATCACAATCAGAAATACAAAAACAGAGAAAACAAAGTACCAAATCCTAATAAATAAATAAATAAACAAACAAATAAATAAACAGAAAGTCTTTTTCTGGTGTTTTTCAACTGAAGAGCATTACAATGCTCTTGCCTTACTAAAGAGAGTTCTCAGACAAGGATTAATTGGAGCTGAGCAGCAGGCTGACCACACCATTGCCTGAGGCAGCTTTTCACCAGACTGTCTGAGAGTGAGTGTGCCTGGCACAGCTGTCCTTGGTGACTAATACTGTAAAATAATGCATGCACTGTTCCAAACTCATTTTTAAAATATAGGACTCATAATCACTTCCTGAAAAAGAAATTGGTAAAGCCTTTCCTAGTTCTTGCCAAATGTTTGATAACTTTGTGACAATAAAAAACATGCTATATAACAAGGATCACCAGCAACTACTTCAGTATTTTTCTCTGAGCTGGTTTTCAGGATGTTCCTCCTCAAAGCCACAGAACGGTTCCTTCCATGAGGAAGTTTCTCAGGTGCACACAGCCACCGATTCCTTGACCAGAGATTCATCATCACCAGTGTGTGATATCCTTTTTATTCAGGTAAAATCTGACTCCAACACTATAAAATCAACCAAACTTCTCCAAAATGTCAGCATGTAATGGGGTTCTAAATTTTGAAGAATCAGAGTTCCAAACAGCAAAATTATATGAAAATCGGAATCCTATCACAACATACAGCAATTACTTTAGGTGAGTCTGGCAGGCACAGGCATTTGTGAAACTGGGTGCTTCTGAATGTTCTGTGGTCCCTATAAGCTCATGTGCCTCTGGGTTTGCAATCATTCTCCCTTTCTTGATTCTCATATGCTTGTCTGCTTCAAGTTTCTCAAGAGAAAGAAATACAAGGGATGTGACAGTGGTGGTGACAATACAGCTGCTATGGAGATGACAGAGGGCCCTGCCCAGAGAGGCTAGCACCAGAAGAAAACCATGTGGTCGTGGTATGGCTTGGAGGTGAGGCAGGCCCCTCTATTGGTAATAAAGTTTGAGCTCTTTTGGATATACAAACATGCATCAATTAATAATGAGGATACGTTCTAAGAAACACATCATCAGGCGATTCCATTGTTGTGAACACCATGGAGTATACTCACACAAACCTAGATGGTGTGGCCTGCTGCACATGAGGCTATATGGTACAGGCTACAACCCTGCACAGCATGTGACTGTACTGATTATTACAGGCAACTGTAATACGGTGGTCAGTATTTGTGTACCTAACCAGCTCTGAACACAGAAAAAATACAGGAGACACAAGATAGTACACAAAATAGTACAAGCATCATGATAGGACACTTATCATGAATGGAGCTTGCAGGACTGGAAAATTGCTCTGGGTGAGTCAGTGAGTGATGGTGAGTGAATGTGAAGGCCTAGCACATTACTGTCCACCACTGAGACCGTATAAACCCTGTATACTTAGGCTACACTAAGTTATAAAACAGTATTTTTCTTTTTTCAATAATAAATTAATCTCAGCTTACTGGAACTTCATTACTTTATAAACTTTTCAATTTCTAAAACTTGATTCTTTTGTAATAACTTAGCTTAAAACACAAATATTTCTTCTTCATATCTTTAGTCTATAAGCTTTGTTCTATTATAAACATTTTTTATTAATTCTTTTAAGCTCTTTTGTTAACAACTAAGACACACACATTTGCCTAGGCCTACACAGGTCAGGATCAATATCACTGTTTTCCACCTCCATATCTTGTCCCACTGGAAGGTCTACAAGGGCAATGACATGCATGGAACAGTCATCTTCTATGACAGTGATGCCTTCCTCTGGGAATATTTCCTGTAGGACATACCTGAAGCTGCTTTACAGTTAACTTTCTTCTTTTTTTTAATAAGTAAGGCTACCCTCCAAAAAAATAATTAAAAGTATGGTCAATGTCAGTTACAGTAGTTTACTATCAAGTATTAAATACCATACATGATTGTATGTGTCACACTTTTATAAAACAGGCAGCACAGGTTTGTTTATACCAGTGACACCACAAAAGTGGGTAATATGTTATGATGGCTGCAATGTCACTAGGCAAAAAGAATTTTTCAGGTTCATTATAATCTTATGATACCAGCATCACGTATGTGGTTGATCTTAACTGCAATGTTATGGTGAGGCATCTCTGTGCTATTACTGCCAAAAGAGAAAATGGCTTCTTGTTTGGGAATAAGACAGTGAGGTGGAGCGTTTTGGACTCAAACAAACTGGGGTTTGAGTTCTGGCTGAGTAGCCATGAACTTCCTAGGACAAGTTACTAAAACTCCTGACGCATTTTTCTCTTCCATTAATGAAGAATAACATTTTTAGAATAGGGTTTAATTAAAAAACAAAAAACAAAATATCCTATGGAGATCAGAAGAAATAACACATGACAAAGTCAAGCACTCAGGTGGCATTTGTTCCAGCTCCCCTCCCTTTCTCTGAGTAATGACTGAAAGTTCCCTGGTCATGCTAAATCTGAAGACTCATTTCACTCCATCACTGGACTTTTCTAGAGAAAAGAGCACTATGCTTTCGTGAATGGGAGAATGATAGCACTTTAGAGGCCCTCACAGGCAAACACGGAGAGACTGCCACTTCACAGAAAACCGTAAGCTGCTACCTCAAGGCCTGAAACTTGTCTTTGGTGACGACCTACAGCCATTGCTTCTGGGCAGGGCAGCTCTGTGCTGGGGACTGTGAGGTGACAGTGCTGCAGCACACTACAGGCACGGTTATAAGACACAGTGACAACTGCTATGTGTAGACAATGGTAGCAGTACTTTTCATATACAGTCTTATTTAATCCTCTCAATGATCCTCTGAGGCAGGCATTTTGTAGTCCCTATGTTACAAATGAGGAAACCGAGGCAGAGATAAGTTAATCATCTCCCACTCAAAAGTAATGGGGTGAGATTTCAGCCTATGTTGTGGCTTTTGACCACACATCCAACCTCGAGGAGACAAATTTCTCATAGACGTCCACATTTGCAGCTCTACTTCAAGAAGGCCACTTAGTGGTCATGGGGCAAGCTATGCCTCTTGTCCTTTTCTCACTCCAAGGAGGCATTCAGGAAACTGGTGACGCTTTATCAGAGTCAGTCAATATTATTACATTTACCCTACCAAATAAATTCATAAAAAAGAATGCTCTGTTTTCATACACAGGTAGGTTTATCTTCTGTGACAACATCTTTCAGAGATCCTCAGCCTGTTAAAAATCACTGCTGATAACCTCTTCATTCCTTGCAACTTTATGTCACCTGACTGGTCTGTATCTTTCAAACTTGGGAAGTTCGTAGTCTATTTAAGCAACAAGTAGAAGAAGAGAAGATAAGAATCTAGCACCTTAGAAATGTGCAGAAAGGCAGTTGAAAGAAAATCATTCTGAGAGTTAAATACTCCAAAAAACCGCTCATCAATTCATATCCCCTAAGGACTTGGGTTCTCAAGTCACAGTTCTGCCAAATTCCCAGGATGAGAGCCACCTGCTCTGACATGTATCTTTAAACACATGAGAAGAGGTAGGCCGTAAAACTGTCCCATAAGCCAGAACAATCTTTGGAGTGGTTCTAGAAATAGCACAGCTCTGCAAGGTGTCCTCGAACAATTGTTTTCCTCAGAATGGAGACAAATTGTATCAGAAAGGAGTCGCTGAGAGATGACAACAGGTGGCCATGCTAATTGAAACCTGACAGAAAAGCATGTTAAAAACTCCTCCCTTGGTGAGGAGGTTGTGAGAAGCAGTCATGTGGAGTTCTCTGTGAGAAAAGTACGAAGATTACAACTCTGGGAAGATGCCTTTCAAAAGGGAGCAAAACAGTGATATGCCAGAAGCACTTCAGAGGACTCAAATTTAACATGTAATCACACTGAGAGGTTCACAGATCTAATTAATGTTTAAAACTTGGAGAGTTCTCACAATAATAGCATGGCTGAAGAGAAGTATGATCTTGCACGCTAGGCTCTCTTTTTTATCTAGTAACATATTCCAGAGAAATTAAAAGTAGGATTCTAATTGTCTTTATTTTTACTCTACCTAGTTCTGGAAAGAGCTTTCAGTGCTGTGCAATGCCCACACGCCTGCTCCAGATGCTTGATCCAGCAGCCTGCTGCTTGCAGAGCTATGTCACCCACTCACCTGAGTACCACGGTCGTTGACTAGTTCCACAGACCACCTGCCTTCATACTGAATCCACACAAATATTCCTCCATCTGCGTCACATGTAGCCAGTTTCTGGTATGGCTCATTCCATCTCACCAGCACAACCTAGAAAACCACCAAGAAGATATTTATCACCGGAAATAAACCATTGGGCCAGGATGATTTCTATGAAATGATCAGACTTCATGAACTTAGTTAGAATGCAGTTGGTCTAAGGAGAAGATTAGGGGAGAACGCAAGGGTCGTGGAAGGGGCTGGGCAGAGCCCACACACAGCAGTCCCATGGGAACCAGATCCTCTGACCTGGCTTCCTGATGTCCAGTCAAATACAATACGAACATGCCCACCTCTATAAAAATAAAAAGGGGACCCAGAGCCCATCAGTACCCAGCACTTGCCTCCCAGATGATTCTTTATCTGCAGATCCTGTATTATGGAGAAACTACTTTAACAAAATTTACTATGTATTTGAATCAGGTCATTATTTATTTAGTACAGAAAGAAGAAAGGATGAGTACTATTTTGTTTTTTTTTTCAGTTGGAGTCTCACTCTGTCACCCAGACTGGAGTGCAGTGACCACTCCCAGCCACCGCAGCCTCAACCTGCTGGGCTCTGGCGATCCTTCCGCCTCAGCCTTCCAAGTAGCCAGAATTATAGGCATGTGCTACCACGCCCAGCTGCTTTTTGGTTTATTGTAGAGATGAGGTCTCGCCTGCCCCGCGGGCTCAGGCAATCCACTCACCTCAGCCTCCCAAAGGCACGGAATTACAGGCTGAGCCACCGAGCCCGGCTGATGAGTACTATTTAATTTCACTATCCTCCTGAATGTTCTATATATTTTCTGGACTATATTATTTTTCAACAGTTCAGCATCTAAGTATGGCCAATTTGGAAAAAAAATACACAATTGAAAGATCTAAACTTTTTAGTATGTATCACAGAAGAAATATGAAGAAATTATAAGCTTCAAAACTTGTGAGTGTAAGAACTTTGTTTTCAAATTTGAAAAATTCAGAATTTAGACAAATCACTTCCACTCTTTCCCAGTGATCGCTCCCCCTATCGAAAAAGGCAGAAACTCTGGTAGGTGGTTTGTAGGAATAGGTAAATCAGAGAATTCTTCGGGCAGCCCTCACAGAGCCTTACAAGTTGTCAGGGACCAAGTGTCACAGAATGGCCCCAGGACACCAGGTACCACGAAGCCAATGCCGCAAGCCTCCCAAGCCATCCCTGACTGGCCCATCCTGGTGATCATGATGAATTAACTCAACCAGACATTCAGCACACATTTATTACGGTCACGTGATGTGACTAATACTGAGTTGAAGGCCATGACATGCCCCAGCCACCCTCAGGTAAGCTCCAGCTGGGAAGTGAGATCATCCACAAATGTGTTATCTGTCATGTGTCAATAACATGAGGGCTGTTACTACTCAGCAAGAGTCCTCCTGCCATTAAAAATCAAATATTGTGTGAGACGATTGTCGGGACACCGATTCTTTCCCCCTATATGTGACTTCTTTCCTCTCTGGTCAAGGATTACACATGGTCTCTGGAGGCTTTGCATATTCCCAGAAATGAGTCATGGAATGCAGGTAACCAAGCAAAGGTGAAAGCAATGTGGCTGATGTGTAATCAATGTACATGTGAACATTGGATAGAAATTTGATTGACTTGTTTGCCTATAAAACTGTTTGCTGTACCACCCAGAGACATGGTCACCATCAGTGCCTCCTGAAAGTTCTTCTAAACCAACATCTTTCCCTGCTGAACCTCCGGTGGCTTCTTTGGAGTAAAGAGCCTTACATGCAAGCCCTCTCAGACTTGGGGTTGCTGCATCACATATGTGAATGTCTACTCCCAGCACTTTGTGCCTAATTAACTAATTATAATCATTGAGAACATGTGACACCGGAATAAATGTTTTCCAAATTCTAACTTATACTTGAAACAGAATGTGAGGTTGAAGACTGATGGTTGACTTCCATAATGCAGGGGCCACTCTCACACCATTTGTCCAGAGTACATTTCCTGCCTTCAGACCAGGCGGTACACCTGCTGCTCCTCTCAGCAATGCCTTGACACACCTGCTTTAGGTCTTTACTTGCTCCAGGGCACTAGAGAGCCCGGAGAGAACTCCAGGAAGAGCCTGACTTTGTCTGCCTTGAGCAGTCTTGGTTGCCACACTTGGTGATATTCTGCACTTGTAAAATGTATAACAAAATCTTCACATTTTCCAAAAGGAAATGATTGCCCACTTGAAATGTAAAGTATACTATAGCTCTTTTTTAAAACTCTGCAAAAATCAGAGGCAGCTGTGAGGCTGCGATCTTCTGGGACCTGGCAGTCACTAGCTACATCGAATGCAGCAGATAGCTACCACACTAAAGGCAGCTTTTGTGGCTGCGGGCAGTCACACTTCTCTGCTGGGACCTCCTCTTGTTCTGGTCACAGCCCTGCATAAGCAGTGCTTACACATCTGCTGTACTGTCAGCTTGTGCACACCATCCCGTAGGTCTATGCTGCTTGAGGAAAGGTACACAGACAAGCTCATCTTGAATAATAACACACACAATTTTGAATATACTGTGCAAACAATAACATACAATTAGAAGTTGTGATCCTTGTTAATTATATCTTTGAACTATAAAAGGTATGAAAAGCTATTTCAAGTTAGTTACTTTCAATTCCCAGAGGCATTTTAACAACAGCATACGCTGCCTGCCTACGATAAATCAGATGCTATTAGGTACCGAGGACAGAGCCCCTGAACTTTGCGGCGTTCAGTATACTAGATGGACATAAACTCCCTTTTACACATAATTATAGAGCTGTAAACACACACAGGAGGGGGCTCAACGCAGGTGAACAGGATGACAACAAATCCAGATTCACTTTTTAGTCCAGTTTTTAAAATTCTCCATTCAAATTGCTACTTTTTTTAAAAGTCAAACCAAATCAACACATGTCCTTAAATGACATTGAATATCTAATAAATTTAGAATTTCCAAATGGTCATTAAAAGTCAACTTCACAGACTTCGTTCAGACCGGACAATGATTTGGCCCCAGCATTACAATCCACAAATGTACATGAGGCTACCATTTAGTACCCCAACACACATTATTTAAGTTCACATTCATTAGTGTACTTCAGAATGGCTAGCATAGAATGGAACATGACAAACAAGAACATGATATTCATGACTGGTCAGTTTTAAAATTATTTTCTTATTTAAATGTAACACCAGTGAACATTCGTCTACTATGATCCTTAATAAAATAATATTTGATGACAAGGTATCATACTCGAGGACAGAGGCTAATCACTTCATCTATACTTTTTCCTTTTTCCTTTTAACATCCATCAACAACAAACCTGTCTGCTTCATGAAAAAACAGCCTGCATAGTCACAGCATGTCACAAACACAAAAAAAATCAGAGGAAAGAAATATTTAACTATTTCTAAAGTTGAATGAACAACTTTCTGTTCATATGACACCTTTGTTAGATAAATATAATGTTCACAGACTCAATACATCTTTTTAAAATTCACGATCAGCTTAAATGCAACAGTAAATGGAAATGTGGTCCCCATTCACACACAGCTTCTTTAAATTCCAACTAGTACAATATAACTGAATAATTAGGTAACTCCCTTAAATCAGAGGCAGAAATCTTTACAGTGAGTCCTGGTTTAAAAATAGGCAGGGCTTGGTGGCTCAACCTGTAATCCCAGCACTCAGGGGGCCAGGGCAAGTGGACTGCCTAAGCCCGCAGATTCGAAACCAGCCCAGGCAACTTGGCGAGACCTTGTCTCTACAATAAATAAAATATTAGCTGGGCGTGGTAGCGTGCGCCTGTAGTTCCAGCTACTTGGAACATTGAGGCGGTAGGATCGCCTGAGCCCAGCAGGTCAACACTGGGGTGGCCGTGAGTGTGTCACTGCACTCAAGTCTGGGCGACAGAGTAAGACTCCAATTCTAAATGAATGAATGAATGAATGAATGAATGAATGAATGAATGAATAGTGAGACTCCAATTCTAAATAAATAAATCCAAGTTGCTAATGCTGTTTCTCATTTCCTCTCCTGTCTACAATTCACAGCTGCCACCTTATCTCCCAGCAGCTCACTTCCTGTTCTCTAAATCCTTCTAGCCTATTTGGCAATGTTTGGACATACCGGAGTATTGAGGAATTACCAACCAGGAGCCAGCTTGGTTCTCGTTGCAAGAATTATACGCCAGGGTGCTACAGATCTGCCCAGCAGCCTAAGGTAGAGCTTTCCTTCCCTTTTAAAGGAAAGTGGGACTCTCGTTTACTCTGGGCACCAGAGAACTTCCATCTTGGCAAGCTAGCTGAAGTGTGTGCTCTTCGACTAAAAAGCCAGAGGAAAAGCTAAATTTTGACCTAGGCTTTTGTTTAAAAAAACAAAACAGCCTGTAACCCTCTCCAATATAAGACATGTTCAATCATTTTCTAGCATTATTGTTATCAGTAAAGCTATTAACAGTAGGGAAATCTACAGTAAAAACATAAGGCTGAACCGCTGAAAGCCTATTCATGCTGTAATCTAAGGTCCCAAATAAGACACCTCCTACACCTACAACTGTTTTTAGGGAAAGCAAAACAGTGTCAGTTAGCCCATCTCAAGGATGTTCAACTTTTGAGTCAGGACCCTTTCAAATGGTGTTGACAGATATGTTTATACAGGATGCCATCTCAGGGAACCACCAATATCACCAATGTTCAGAAAGACTTCCCTCAACTTAAATAGAATGTCATTTGAATGAACACTAAATACAAGTAACTCTAATAAGAAATCTCTGAGATTACCATCACTCAGTTCTTTTTATTCTGTGAATTAAGTGAAACATCCACAACACCAATTGTACAAGAAAAACAAAGCAATTGCCAGTTTAATTTTAGACACATTTAGTCATTTTAACAGAGAACCAGAAGCATCTTAAAATAGAAGCTGGAAGAAATTCAATGAGAACAATGGTTCTGCAGACTGCTGCCCACCAGCAATGTCACTGCAGGGACAGGTGCTAAGGAGAGTAGGCTCTGGGGTCTGGCTACCTGGCTCTGACTGCTGGCCTCGCCACTCCCCCATCACCTGCACGGCCCTAGGCAGCCAGGCCCACTCTTGCTGTCCCTTTCCTCATCTGCTTGACACAGTCACAGCAGAACATCCCTTACTGAGTTTATGTTCAAAGTATCATGAGAAAGGACCTTCACACAGTGCCATGCATACAGCACACATTCAGTAAATGAGAGCTCTCTATTGTTAGTTTGTGAACCAAATCAATGCCTTGACTCCTGGTGGTTTGAAGCCTTTCAGATGTTCCAATGCTCCCCTTTACTCTCCTGTGGCACCTATGGCACAGAGTTCTGGTGCATGCAGTACCCTGCACTATCACATTCAAATATTCCTCACCAGACTGAGAACTTCTTTGTTCTTGTCATCAGTACCCAGCACATGCCAGCACAAAGCAGACATTCAACAAGTCTTCCTAAATTCCTCAAAGATGATTAACCATATTTCTACCCCCTCCCAAACAGTAAGATGTTAAAGTTGATTCAAATGAGATTGGGGGGTGGTAACAAATTTATTGAGAAAAAGCTCGCATATATAAAATTCACTCACTGCAAGTGTACAATGCAATGGTTATTGGTACATTCACTGAGTTGTACACCATCACAGCACAAATCCAGAACATCTCTATCATCCCCTAAAAGTCCCCACCAGCCCCTAGGCAACCAATTCTCCTGTTACTATATATTTATCTACTCTGGACATTTCATACAAAAGGAATCACACAATACTGCAGTCTTTTGCAACTGGCTTATTTCTCTTAGCACAGTGATTTCAAGGTTCATCCATGTTGTAGCATGTGTACTTACTTCCTTTATATGGCCAAGTAACGTTCACTGTATAGACCACATTTTATTTATCCATTTGTCAACTGATGAACATCTGGGTTGTTCATCAACTTTTGACTATTATGAATAATGCTTCTGTAAACACTTGTGCACAAGTTTTTTGTATAAACATGTTTTCATTTCTTTTGGGTATATGCCTTGGAATTACTGTGTCAAATGATAATTCTATGTTTAACTTTTTTGAGGGACTGCCAGACCATTTTCCGAAGTGCAGGTATCAATTTACATTCCCACCAACAATGTATGAGGGCTCCAACATCTCCACATTCTAATCCTTGCTATTACCTGTCTTTGAAAAATCATGGCCACTCTAGTGAGTGTGAAGTGGTCTGATATGCATTCCCTGATGGCTGATGATGTTGAGCATCTTCTCACATGCTTGCTGACCATCTATATACCTTTTCTGGAGAAATGTCTATTCAGATCATTTGCCCATTTTTAACTGGGTTGTCTTTTTTATTACTGATTGTAGGAGTTTCTCTTCTTTAGTCCTCTGAAATACTGACTACATATGAAGTAAGTTTTAGATTTTATTGCCAGGTAATCAAATTTATGTATTTCAGTTAAATGTTCACAAATTCAGTCCTCATTCATTCACTTAATTCAGTTAACCTTAATTTGTTGATAAGAATTCATGAAAGAAATGGTCCAAAGACAATAAATAAAGGAATTTACAAAACATAGGTCTGTGGTCAGAGTCCTGGAATCTAGGGACCAAGATGCTCTAAAAGCTCTCAAGTCCTTAACTAGTTCTGAACCTGCAGGTGCTGGGAGATGACATTCTAGTCCCTGATTCTATAGGACACTTTCCAGAAAATTCACAGCTATGCATACCTTCCTGATATTTTCCCGACTTTCTTATTGGAAAATATTACATCTTATTATTGGATAGAGTTTATATCATCAACTAGTGCTGACTTAGGAGAAAGAGAACTCTATACAAAGTCTCCTGGTAAATGCAAAATTACTATAGCTTTCTCACCTACTAAATGGCAGCAAGATTCTTCCATTAAAGCAATATTAAAGAAATGTTGAATAACTACATTAAAACTACAGTCTGTAGAAAACCTAACAGCTAATGCTTTCCTCTCTTGACCATATTCAGTCACTGATCTGCCTCAAAATCCAGTGACATAATTGCCCTATAACTCTAATTTCTGTCCTTTCCCACTCAACCTCAGCTGCTCTCGCCTGAGTGAGGATTTTACTGGAAAGGATGTTCAATCACAAGCGCTATTCACTGAGGTTGCAAAGCACCTGACCATCATGAATTCACAGTTTTTTTCCTCCTTCACTTCCCACTCACTCTCAAATAAATACCCTTGGTGTACAAAGTAACTGTTAGCAGTGTACCCAGAGCTAAAACAGACATAGTAAGTCAACCACTCTGTCTCAGGGATGAGAAGTTAGGCTAACAAGGTGAACCAACTTGCCCAAAGTCACATAGCAGCTTCAAGGTAGGGTCAGGGTCCAGGCCAGAGCCCCTGTCTTCTCTCTCCTGTTCAGGGAAACTGTCAACCATGCTGACTTATAGCCTTCCGTCACTCAGTCAATTAACACTCATAAGGCACTACACAGGTGAGAGAGACGCTGCCCTCAAGCAGTAGCTAGAGGAGCACACAGAAGAACCCCTCAAGTTTTCTTTCTCAAGCATGTGCTCTTGCTGTCACCTCTGCAACACAAAAAATGTCCTAGGAAACAACTGTATCAAGTTTTAGTTCTGAAAGAAGACAAAGACACTAAAAAGAAATAAACTGTTAGCGGTGGTATAAGTGAATTTTATTTGCTCTTTTCTACATTTTCTGATTTTCTAGCAATGAATATAATTTACTTCCACCTTCTCCTACTTATGAAAAAACGATCTCATCTGACAGCAAATTTAAGCAATAAATTTTAGCAATGAAAAGTTTTCAAGTCACTTTTACATACATTACTTTTCTTGTTTTGAGTCGGATTCTCACTCTGTCACCCAGGTTGGAGTGCAGTGGCGTGATCTTGGCTACCACAGCCTCAAACTGTAGGGCTCAGGCAATCCTTCCACCTCAATCTCTTGAGTAGCTGGAACTACAGACACACACCACCACGCCTATTTTGGTTTTTTTTCCCCTTATATTGTAGAAATGAGGTCTCACCATGTTGCCCAGGCTGGTCTTAAACTCCTGGACACGTAATCCTCTCACCTTGGCTTCCCAAAGTGCTGGGATTACAGGCATGAGCCAAAGGCACCCAGTCATATCAGCTTATTTTATCTTCATTTTTTTTTCTTTTTTTCTTGAGACAGGGTCTCACTCTGTCACCCATGCTGGAGTGCATCACAGCTCCACCACTGAGCTCCATCATATCTCACAGCAGCCTTGACCTCCTGGGCTCAGGTGACCCTTCTGCCTCAGCCTCCCGAATAGCCAGGATTACAGGTGTACACCACCACACTTGGCTAACTTTTTGTTGTTTTGTAGAGACAATATCTCACTATGTTGCCTGGGCTGGGGTTATGCACTCCTTCCTCTTCGGCTTCTCAAAGCGTTGGCATTACAGGCATGAGCACCCTGCCCTGGCCTTCACAAATATCTTAGAAGGAGAAGATTATACCAGTGCTATAATCTCACACTACAGATAAGTGAAGCTGAAAGAAAGTGAAAATCTCTTATAGACTTAAAAAAAAAAAACTTTTAAAAAGTTTGGGCAATATTTATGACATATATAATAAATAGCTCAAAGAAAAATTGACCAAAAATTGGACAAATGTGGCTCTAACTCATTTACTGTCACTGCTGCATGGTCATCACTGTGTGGAATATACCAAAGTTTATTTATGCATTTGCTTGCTGACATTTAGGTTGTCTCCCCGAC
>NW_007074486.1:446027-466953 GCF_000164805.1 Carlito syrichta
TCCCCACCATAAATATACATTGGGTCTTTGTCCACAGTTCCTGGCATGCAGCTCCTAAAACCCTAGGAATCTCCAGTGTGGTAAGAGTGGCTTCTGTAAGCTAATGACATGACTGGTGGATGGAGGCCCCTAAATAGCTTCAGG
Source organism: Carlito syrichta (assembly GCF_000164805.1). Lineage (NCBI taxonomy): Eukaryota > Metazoa > Chordata > Mammalia > Primates > Tarsiidae > Carlito > Carlito syrichta. The sequence continues at coordinate 446,172 of NW_007074486.1, forward strand.
ATGGAAGCTGGTTGCCAGAGGAACTAACCCTGTGATTGGAAAGCTGAAACTTTCAGCCCCACCCCTGACCTTGGGTGACCTTGAGTGACAGCAGTTCCCCCCCATCCACAGTTTTGTTTCTCACGGTTTCAGTTACCTGTGGTCCAAAAATATTACATGAAAAATTCCAGAAATAAATAATTTCCAAGTGTTAAATTGCGAGTTGCTCTGAGTAACATGCAATGTCCCACCATCCAGCCTGGGATATGAATGAGCCCTCTGCCCAGCATATTCATGCTGTAGAACCACCTACTTGTCAGTCACTTAGCAGCCAGCTTGGTTATCAGACTGACTGAAAATCGTGTACAGAGGGTCTGGTACTATCCATGGATTTGGGCACTCGCTGGGGATAAGGGAGGACTACTCCTATCACCAATGGCTAATGACCTAATCAATCATGCCTAAGTAATGGAATCTCCATGAAAACCCCTACATGCTGGGGTTCAGAGAGCTTCCTTCCAAGCTAGTGTACACATCCAGGTGTTGGGAGGGTGGCACTATGCATTTCTTCCATTTGGCTATTTCTTAGCTGTCTCTTTTACAATACACCGGTAAGGTAAGTAAAGAACCTTCTTGAGTTCTGTGAGCCATTCTAGCAAATTATCAAGCCCAGGTGGAAAAAGAGTCATGGGAACCCCCAATTTAAAACCAAGTCATTCAGAAGTGTGAGTAAACTGGCCTGGCCTCTGAAGTGGGAGCGGTCTTGTGGGCCTGAGCCCTGATGTCTGCAGTGTCTGCACTAACTTCAGGTAGTTTGTGTCAGAACTGAACTGAAGGCCATTTGGTTGGTGTCCAGAGAATTGGAGAAATGGTAGTTGGGGTGGAAAAACTCCACACATCTGGTGGTGGAAGTGCTGTGGTTGTGCCTACGTCCACTTACATTCTGCTTATGAATACTTGTGGAATAGTGCACACACAAGTGGAATAACTAGGCCACGGCACAAGCAGCTCTGCCTTTGCTGGACTTTGCCAGGTTATTTTCCAAAGTAACTGAAGAGCAACATCCCCTCATCCGTTCACCTTTGCTTTATGTCATAACTATGCTCAATACTGCCAGACCTTGATGATCTTCCCACCTGACAGGCAGAAGATGATTACAAGTTGTGCTTCTCTTTCTATTTGTCACCATGGATGTGCAAATTCTACTCAGTCTGGTACATCCTGGTCCATGCTCTGCTCTGTGCTTAAGCCCCTGGTGAGCTCCCACCACCTACTCCTCACCCATGGCTTCCTCCCAGAAGAAATCTTGAGTCTCATGAAACCACACAACACAAGGACTTTGAGGGTTGAAAATATGGAAGGCACAGCCATGCCCCCAAGAAGCACATACTGCAGTCAGGAGTAAACATGCATGACTTCCAAATTCTTATTTTCAATCCCTTAACTTCTTATCTATCCAGTATCGCTATTAGCATCTCAACTTGGCTAACAGGCAACTCCACTTCACATAACTCTAATGGTTTTCTCTTGATGTTTCCCCTAAGCTGCTCCCCCCAGGGCAGTTCCCCCAGGCCTGACCCCGTAACTTGCACAGAGTGCTGGGCAGCTCTGTTTGGGCTGCAAAGCAGACTTCTCCCTCTGCCCTCAGGCATATTAACAGAGACAAAGTGCTGCCCCCCCAGGTTAAGCAAGGCTTCACAGTGTTTGGATTCCCTCTGTGGTGGTCATTAACAAATACATGAAAACCCAGGAAATGCAAAAGAGATTGCTCTTAGATATTTATCAACCCAACTCTGTTTTAAACTGTGGCTAAGATATGTAGCTCAGACATACTTCTTAGATATGAGCTTAACACTCATTAAAAAAATTCCCTTGCCTAACTACAAACTGTAAGAGACACTGAAAGAAGGACTCTATGAATGTCTTTAAAGACCTTGATGCACTATACAAATATTAGCTCTTGGAGTTGTTGTCAAAGGATAAACTTCTTAAACGTTTCTAATAGACTTTAAATTTCAGAATAGTTTTAGATTTACAGGAAAATTTCAAAGACAGTACAGAGGTCCCATACAACCCCTCACCTAGTTTTTCCTATTATGAAACTGTTAACATCTTACAGGAGTATGGCATTTTTGTCACAAACAATAAACCAATATGAATATATTACTCTTGAATAACATCCACATCTTATTCATATTTCCTTAGTTTTTACCAAGTGGCCTTTTTCTGTCCCAGAATGCCATCTAGGATACCACATCCAGTCATCATGTCTCTTTAGGCCCCTCTTGACTGACAGTTTCTCAGACTTTCCTTGCTTGCTGTGACATTGAGAGCTTTGAGTGGGACTCAGGAGGTACTTTGAAGAATACCCCTCAATTGGGATTTGTCAGATGTTTTTCTCATGATAGACCAGGGTTATGGGTCTTTGGGAGGAGGACCACAGAGATGAAGTGATCTTCTCATCACATCATATCAACAGCACAAACTATCAACATGACTTATTACTAGTACTACTAACCTTGATCTCCTGGCTGAGGAAGTATCTGACCTGTTTCTTCATTGTAAGATTATTCCCACCTCCACCCCCCACTCCACCCCCACTACCACATGGTACTCTTTGGAAGGAAGTGGCAATGCGCAGCCCACACTTAAGGGAGGATGAGTTCCCACTTCTTGAGGGTTGAGGATCTACACAAATTGTAACTCTTCTGGCCAGGAGATCTGCCTGTTCTCTCTCATTTATTTGTCAGTATGGAATCATGAATACTTATAGTTTGGGTTACGGTTCAACACAATTCCACTTATTTTGTTGTTCAGGTTGTTCAAGCTTTGACCACAGGAGTTCTTTCAGTTGGCCCCTGTAGCTCTTTGACATGCGACCTCCACCTCCATCACCGTTGTGCATTTAACCTGTTTTTTTTTTTGAGTACTACATCCTACTTTCTGATAGTGCAAGATGCTCCAGGGTCATCATGTGTATTCCCACTCCAGTCTTGAAATAGGCATTTCTCTGTGCAGTCTTGGTTCTGTTTATTGAAAACCAATATTAGAAACCAAGATCTTGGCCCCAGGTGTGCTCAATGCTACTGGGCCGGGTAAATAGCTTTTGACATAAAAAATTAATAGGCTATATGACGAGCTGGGGACATCTTGCTATGCTGTCACTAAAACAGAACCTGACAGAAAACTTCACCAGTTTTTCTTTACATTAAGTCCCTACATACAAACCTTCAAGTTTCAAACTTTCAAAAATGCAAACATACATTCACATACCAATCATGTAAGTTAGTTCACATGTCTGGTGTACAGTGTCACATGTGTGTATCCTCTACAAGTGATTGTGCTTTTGTGTACTTTACTGTATAGTATTGTATACAGTAGTACAGTCTTTATTTCAAGCCCAAGATGTCCAGAAGCAAGTGTAAAAGCAGTGGTGATGCTGCCAGTACTGTATAGCTGATTGCGTTAGTTGGGCACCTGGGCTAACTTTGTTGGAGTTACAAACAAATTGGACTTACGATGTGCTCTCAGAATGGAACTTGTTCATAAGTAGGAGACATATGCTAGTCTCTTTATCTTCAGGCACAGCTGCTTAAGGAAACCAGATGCCCCCGAGTCCAGACCCACCAGTGCAGATCAGAGCAGATAACTTCCAGTTACCTTTAAATTATTAATATATCATTATAATGCCAAAAATCTCTGCCCCTAAGAGCACCACCATCTTGTGTACAGGCGATACATGAAGAATCTGTGAACTGCGTCATGAATCTGAAACTCCACCCTGCATATACTTATACACCTCCCTCACCCCATGTCCAACTCCTTGAGCTCCCTCACCTCCCACTGGTGAGAAGGTGCCTTTGGAGTGTGAGCTCCCCTTCTCTCTTCTTTGGCCATTGAGTAAAACCTGCCTGCCTTTTCAATTGAACATTCTTTCTTGGCAATCAATATAAAGTAGGGAAAAAAACACAATTTATGACTAACAATACCAGAAGGCAAGGCAGATATCAAAAGACCTCTGGAACCAAGTTGGAGGAGCTCTCACTGACCAAGGATGAGACAAGTTGAGCATCAGAAAGAATTCATATAGGGCACTGAGACAAGTATGCTAAAATCTATGAATCCATGATAATACTAAAAAATAAAATCCTCATTGTTAACCCTTGAAGAATGACACTTGCAACTTATAACAAACCTATAACTCTGAAAACCAATAAGCAAAAGGGAGTAAAACAAATCCCACATTTATCCTGCCATTACTTGCAAATAGTACCCCATGAGAACCAAACCGGTGACGAGGTAAAGTTTTAATTTGTGTAAGTATTCCAGTTAATATGGAAGGATGAAATTTAAATGTCACCATTTTGCAACTACTAATAATGCAATGGCTCCAGGTAATGACTGTCAATGGCTGTTGAAATCATTAGGTGAAAAGTTGATGGGAATGTAGTAAGAACAAATCAAACCGATAAACTCTAACTCACTGATCAATTTCAACATCACAAAAAAAATATTACATACTTCCTGATGGAAATGCATGAAATAGTCTCAAAATAGCAATAGCAATACCCCAAACAATGAAACCTGAAGTTGGTAAGTCTAACCAACTAGTTTACCAAAACTACAGAAGACAAAAAACACATTAAATAACATCATGGGATGTAATTAAGAAAATCCATTTATCTTATAGAATGTCTCACGTTCTAGATTTTCCCAATGCAAGGAAAACAGATATTTTAACCTATAGGCTTGACCTATAGATTAAAAGAGATCTAAAGCCGGGCTCGGTGGCTCAGCCTGTAATCCCAGCACTTTGGGAGGCTGAGGTGAGTAGATTCCCTGAGCCCGTAGATTCGAGACCCACCTGTGCAACTTGGTGAGACCTCATCTCTACAACAAAATAAAAAAAAATTAGCCAGGCATGGTAGCAGGCGCCTGTAGTTCCAGCTACTTGGAAGGCTGAGGTGGAAGGATCGCTGGAGCCCAGCAGGTCAAGGCTGCAGTGGCTGGGAGCGTGCTACGGCACTCCAGTCTGTGTGACAGAGTGAGACTCTAACTCAAAAAAAATAAAAAATAAAAAAGAGAGAGAGAGATAAAAAAAAAAAAAGTCAATTCAATACAATGTATGGAACATGTCTGGATTTGACTCTTACAACTACAAGTTAAGAACCACCCAATTTTTTCTAAAAGGCAAAAAATTTGAACAGACCCTTTACCAAAGAAGAAAAGAAGATATACAGATGGCAAATGAGCACATGAAAACATGTTCAATATCATTAGTCATAAGGAAACACTAACTAAAATCACAATGAGACAACTCTATTCCTATTAGAATAGTTTAAGTTAATTTGAGAGTACTTAGCAGTCTTATGTTCAAGTTCTAGTTTTTCTTAGTTGATCCTGTATTCTTGATACAACAAAGAAAATGTAATAACTATTACCCTGATAAAAATTTCATAAATATTAAGCTAGGTCCAACAGTGTCCTCCAACAGCAAGGCTAAAGGCTTTGAACTTTACCTTACTGGTAATGAAAAAGCACTTAAGAGTGCTATTCTTTTAAAAATATGTATAATTTATATAGATAGCTGACAAGTATGATACACATTGCACACAGAGTATTAAGAGCATTCTTTTTGAGGCATATGGTTATAGTTTAGTTAGTATCTGTTTTAACTGTCAGATTTATTACAGCCTAATGTTTACTAGAGCATCTCAAGAAGGAAAGAACATTCCAGAATGACAAGGGAGGTTGTGAGGGGACATGTGACATTTTTTTTTTTTTTTGAGTTGGAGTCTCACTCTGTCGCCCAGACTGGAGTGCAGTGGCCGCTCCCGGCCACCGCAGCCTCGGCCTGCTGGGCTCTGGCGATCCTTCCACCTCAGCCTTCCAAGTAGCCGGAATTACAGGCATGTGCTACCACGCCCGGCTGATTTTTTTTGATTTATTGTAGAGATGAGGTCTTGCTGCCCAGGTGGGTCTCGAACCCGTGGGCTCAGGCAATCCACTCACCTCAGCCCCCCAAAGGCACGGGATTACAGGCTGAGCCACCGAGCCCAGTTGACATGTGACATTTTAAAAAGCATATTAAACATAACTGTGCTGCTTTCTAAAAACTACTTTTGGAAGTATAATACACATGCTTTCACTGATTTCTAGTTGTTTTATTTGAAATTTAAAATATTAATAAAAGATGATAAAATAGTTTTTATTTTTAAAAAAGTTTTAAGAAACACCAGCTTCCATACAGACCTACCTTGAAAAACATGATTCACAAACATTCACAAAATGCTCAACACCAAAGTGTCACACGAACCAATTTCAATTTAAACACTGTATTACTGTTTCCTTTTACTCATTACTTCCCAATCAACTTCAAAAAAACAACAACAACCATGATTCCATTGCATACCTTGATATTAATTAATTTCTCAATAAGTATTATATTTCCAATTGGTGAGATAGATAAAAAGCGTTTTAAAAAGATAGTCTCACTGCTTGAGTTTAAAAAGTAAAGGGAAAGGAAAAGAAAGAAATAGGCATCATGTCTATTGTTTACAGTAGTGAGGGCACTTTGATTTTTGTGCTTTTTCAGTTTCCTCTCCTAGTCCGGCTGCCCAGGTGGGCCAGCGCAGCTGGGACGCATACTTCTCTCCTGACCCACCAACTCAGTCTTAACTCTCAACTTGAGTCTTCCCTGAGCACTGCTCTGGGGTGAGAATGTCACTCTTGAGACCCAGTGGAGGCCCACCTGTTCAAGTGTTCCCAGAGCAGGAAGGGTGTTTCAAGTATGGAAAGGGATTCTCGGAAACCATGGCAAACCAGAGGCCTTAGGTGCGAAAATGGCTGCCAATGAAGATCTCTTGATGTACTAAAAGAGTAGGATTAGGGACCCTCAATGAGAAAGTAAGATATTCTGAATAAAAAGCACTAACTCCCACGTGCAATCAGCAAAAGTCATTGTCTATTAGTAGATGATAATTTCCCCCTGTGCATTCAGATTGGATCCTAATTTGCAATAAAGATCGCAACTCAAACTATGATCTTCACAATGACTAGCACACTAGATGGACACAGCCTTGGTCTAAGCAAACAAATCTGCAAACGACACAATTCCATTCAAGCATTTTGTATATTCCTGAATTTCTTAAAATTTATGTCCAGTATCTATGCCAAATAAAAAAGCATAAACTATCAACACCACATTCATAGGCTTTCATGTGTTTCTTATTCAGACTGTTATCGAAACCCCTGCTAAATCATCAAATAAGACTCAACACGTGCCATTCTAAAACAAGGAAATTAACCTCTTACACACATGTATGGAAATGGATAGATTACAAAAGGATCTGATTCTCAAAAATGACCCCATGGCCTGGTACTTGCGGCAGATAAGGCAGCTGAGGTTCAGAGGTTAATTGGCCTGAAGAACCCAATCAGGGTAGGCAGAGCAGGGCTAGGAGCTTGTTCCTAGGCCAGCATGTTTTCTTACCTTAAAAATAAAGTAGGTCAGAATCATTTGGCAGGCTCATTGTTTGGGAACACCAATTCATCCTGGAAAAACTACTGTATTTTTGAAGAATGCTCACATTTTTTAAAATTAGAAAGTTGAAATTTCTAGCCCAAAATCTTTTGACCATCCAAAATGAGCTAAGAAAACTGTTCTAAGGCTGGGCATGGTGACTCACACCTGTAACCCCAGCACTTTAGGAGGCTGAGGTGGGCAGATTGCTTGAGACCAACCTGGGCAACATAGTAAAACCTCATCTCTACAAAAAAAAAACTTAAAAAAAAATTAGCCAGCCATGGTGGCACACACCTGTACTCCCAGTGATGTGGCAGGAAGGGGTTGGTAGCAGTTAAAGATATTTCCTTTTGAAAGCCAAGCAGCAAGTTCTAAAGGCCCACCAGGCAGGTTTTGTTTGAAAAGGCAAAATGGCCAGAGACTGACGGCTCTCATGGAAATGCAAAACAGTAACTAATTCACAGACTTATCCAAAACCCCTCTTTTGAAGTTGACTGTTTACAACCCTGCTTGCAGACCCTGCTGCCTTGCATTTCCTGGAGACCATTTGTTCTTTGAAAAACCTGATTTTGCTAAGTACAACCTGGGCTCGGTGGCTCAGCCTGTAATCCCGTGCTTTGGGAGACTGAGGTGAGTGGACTGCCTGAGCCCGCGGGTTCGAGACCCGCCTGGGCAACTTGGCAAGACCTCATCTCTACAATAAATCAAAAACTAGCTGGGTGTGGTAGTGCAAGTCTGTAGTTCCAGCTACTTGGAAGGCTGAGGCAGAAGGATCGCCAGAGCCCAGCAGGTTGAGGCTGCAGTGGCTGGGAGCGGCCACTGCACTCCAGTCTGGGTGACGGAGTGAGACTCACTCAAAAAAAAAAAAAAAAAAAGATTCCAAAGAGAATGTGTAATCGCTCAACATGACCCCCTCCCTTACCTAAACAAGGATATAAGACACCTCTTCTTCCGTTCTGCGGGGCTCAACCTGGAAGCATTAGCCCCTTGAGCCCGCTGAGCCGGCCAGCATAATAAAGTGCCACTTCCTATAATAGTCTTGATGTCACCATCTCTGTCTTCCCGCTATACCAGCTACTCAGGAGGCTGAGGTGGAAGGATTGATTACCTGAGCCCAGGATGTTGAGGCTGTAGTGAGCCATGATCATGCCACTATACTTGAGCCTGGGCAACAGAGTGAGAACGTGACTCAAAAGGAAAAAAAGAAAAGAAAAATATTCTCAGAAATCAGGAAAAAATATTGGTGCAGAACTAGAAGGCACACACACATTTTAAGAAACCCAATGTTTACTATGAGAGAAAACTTTCTAATAAGGAGAGCATTTTCAGACAAAATGAAGACACAGAATGCTTTATAAAGCCCAGACTGGAATTCAGATTTTTCTGTTGGCAGCTGAGAGTGGTTTCCCTGACCTATGTTTGTTCTCCTCTCTTAGAGTTGAGAAGCATACTCCTTTAGCCGGAACGTGGAATGCGGGAAAAGTCTGAAGCAGAGGCCTGATGGCCAACTGTTAGGGTGTTGGGAGATACCTGCCCCAGCTGGGGGCTTGCTGAACTACACTGGGGGACCTCCACACCAACATCCAACACAAGAGTGTAAATCTGGAGCCAGAACACTAGGCAGGAACTAAATGTGCTCTTGACCTTAGTGATAGTATGGCTTCAAATTCAAAAAACAGAGAGGCTGATCTTAACCATCTACCTATGGCTTAATCCTTCACTAATTTACTAAAGAAACATTCAATTATTAAAGAGTTAAGTTGGGCATACTGCTTAAAATTTTATAGTTTGAATATTATAATGATTTCACCTACCAGGTGTGTACTTTAGAGCAAAGTCTGCTTCTCAACTCTAAGAGAGGAGAACAAAGATAGGTCAGGGAAACCACTCTCAGTTGTCAACAGAAAAATCTGAACTCTAGTCTGGGCTTTATAAAGCATCCCGTGTCTTCATTTTGTCTGAAAAAGCAAGTTGGCCTAGGTAATTTCTAAGAAATCTTCTAGGTCTAATATTTCAATTCATTGGATTATATTGTCAACTACTAAGCAAATACAACATACCCATTCCAGAGTGCAGTATCTTAACAAAACTTAGCGATTCATCACCCAAGGAGAAAATTTAGCAGCTGAATCATGACATAATCAACTAGAAGGTAGGGCAGGTTGGGGGTGCAGTAGTATTTTTCTGATAGCCAGGATTTATGAGTCCAGGAATCAAGAGGTGGAAATGGGAGTGGCACCACTTACCGGTAACCCTAGTGACCCAGTAGCAAAATGTCTGCTTTCTGTCCCCACAATCTTATGCTCTGCTGGTCCACAGGTCTTAGTTCCAAACGGAATAATGCTTCTACCAGGAGATACAATGATGATTCCATCCAACTGGAAGCTAAGACTGCCACCTGGCCACTTTGGGCTCCTCAGGGCTCTGATTCAACAGGCAAAGAAGGGAGTTGCTGTGCTGGCTGGGTGACTAACCCTACCAAAAGTAAACTGGACTACTACTCCACAACAGAGGTAAGAAAAGGTATGTCAAGCCGGGCTCGGTGGCTCAGCCTGTAATCCCGCGCCTTTGGGAGGCTGAGGTGGGTGGAATGCCTGAGCCCGCGGGTTCGAGACCCGCCTGGGCAGCAAGACCTCATCTCTACAATAAATAAAAAAATCAGCCGGGCGTGGTAGCACATGCCTGTAATTCCGGCTACTTGGAAGGCTGAGGAGGAAGGATCGCCGCCCAGTAGGTCGAGGCTGTGGTGGCTGGAAGTGGCTACTGCACTCCAGTCTGGACGACAGAGTGAGACTCCAACTCAAAAAAAAAAAAAAAAAAAAAAAAAAGAAAAGGTATGTCTGGAATACAAGAGAGCCATTCCTCAGGGCATCTCTTAGATGACCAAACCCTGAGATTAGCATCAATGGAAATGACAACTACCCAATGCAGGCAGAACTAAGAATAGCCTAGCCCCTTCAGGAAAGACAGTTTGAGCCAGGCAAAGGACCATGGCCATGTGAGGTGCTTGCTAAAGGCAAAGAAAGTACAGAATGGGGAGTGGAAGAAGGTAGTTAAAAATACTAGTTATGTATTTACGGAAGTGAAGACTGGAACGATCACAAGTATGTCCTCCCTATTTTGTTATGGCTATGTCTGTATGAGTGTATGTCTGGGTGTCACATTTACTCCAACAATGAAAGTGTGTTCATCCTTTTCCAACAGGTAAGTTCCTAACACTCCTTTCCAATAACTCCATTTCCTATACAAACTAAATCTTGTTTTCAAGTGATTTCATATTTCTGTATTTCATATTTAAATTAAACCACAAACTCACGGGAAGGAGGGAACCCATTCTTCCTCCTCTCCAATATCACAAGACTGCAGGGCTAGAGAAGGGCAGCTCTTATTAATCAACTAGGACTTCCTTGAAGAAACTGACAGGAGCCCTCCCTCAATGACAACCCCCCTAATTGAGCTTCACTATAGCTGTTGGATAGTTTTGCTAAAGGGCTGTCTCACCCACAGATAGCTCTTCCCTAAGCTGGTACAACTTTTGGTTAGATGAGGGACCACAGGGATGTCTTCCCAACTTTCTCACCCATCAGTAACATGATGGTGCAAACCAGTTGGTACTGTCCACTCATCATCAGACAGCACCGAGGGAATAAAGCAACTCAGAGGCCCAGCTTCCATGTGAAAAGGGACTGCCTGAGAATCATCATTTTCACTGGGAAGCATTCACATAGACACAGCAAATATGAATGCTAATCACCAGAGTCAATTTTTTTCTTCAAGATAATTTCCAACTTTTAATAACAGTCACAGCAGTTAAATGGATTCATTTTCCAAAAGTTATCTGTCTTCCATGCTAGGAGGAATGGGTAAGAAATCTCACCTTAACAGATACACCTGCTGGACAGTTCCTGTTTTCCAAAAGTTTCCTGGCTCTGTAATATGCCCTTACTTACAAGCACAGGGAAAGGAAGACAGAAAACAAAGAGGGAAAGATGGAAGACAGGGGAACCAAGGAAGACACAAGTGATCCAGATACTGATATTACCACTCACAATGCACCAATCTTCTAGTACAGACTGTAGGTGGCACAGATGGATGGCCAAGATCTGAATCCCAGTTCCACTACTTACTAGCTGTGTGACTTTGGATGAGTTCCTTATTCTTGTGGAGTTGTTAGGATTAAGTGAGTTAATTCAGTTAATGTGGTTAGAGCAGGGCCTGACACATCTTGGGAGCTAAGTAAGGATAAGCTCTCATTGTTGTCATTTCATATACCTTTCTATAATACTTATATATATATATATACATATATATATATATATATATATACACACACACACACACTAAAACAAAAAAGGTGGGGAGTTGGAGGGCTGTGAAAGGCACAACCTTAGCTTTAAACACAAAAACTCAAAATCTACATGAAACACTCTCACCAAAGGGTCGTTTTTCCTCCTAGACATTTTTCTAATAAAAATTCAAAGCTGGGCCAAACGCTTGGCTTCTTGTTCCACAGCAGGGAACTCTCTTCACTGATCCCTGCTTTATCCCTTCCTCTCACCACAGCAGAAATTTTTTAAAGATAAAAAATCAAAGTATCAGTTTCTACTCATTATTTCAGAGGTGGTGAGTGCCAGTCAGAGAGGAGCACAAACAATGTCCACTTCCCCTCAGCAGGCAGCTGACCTCACTGCTCTTTCGTCCAAAGACGACAGTGGACCAGCCGCTGGGTGGAGGTGGCGGTTCCACCACTGGCTGTGATGCCAGCCTCCCAGGGATGACAAGGACCAAACTACTCAGAGCCACAGATGCCATTGTGTGACTGCTGCCATTCGTCTGCTGCAGCTCTTTCTCACCTATGGCAAGTCAACACACATGTACCAAGCATCTCACACAGAACCCAACCTAAGATGCAGGTGTGGTTAGAAGTTATCACTCCATACAAATGCAAAGTCTGTGGAACTTTCTATCATCTTTCTGCAGCAGAGTCAGGATCTTTTAACACCACATGAGATTCTGCTAGGAAGAAAAATCTAAAGGAAACATGATTTGTATTACAGTTGGCATTCTGATCTTAAAGAGCATCCAATATCCTGGGATAAAATGTATTAACCACAGGAAAGATTCCAGAAAATTGAAGAGGGGCAGGGCATGGGGGCAGAGCAGAGAGTTTGGTGGATGAGTGCTTTTAAGTCTAACAACTACCCTATGATGTAAATGTTGCCATTCTAATTTTACAAAACAAGGGATCTGAGGCTTAGAGAAGTTAGGTAGCTTTGTCCAACATTCCACAGCCATGTGGTGATGGCACCACCACTCAAACCTAGACCCAATTCCTAAGTTTCTTTGTTTATTATTTATTTGTTTTTTGAGTTGGAGGTTCACTCTTTTGCCCAGGCTGGAGTGCAGTGGCAAATCACGGCTCTCCGCACCCCTCACCTCCTGGGCTCAGGCGATCCTTCTGCCTCAGTCTCCCAAATCGCTGGGATATACAAGTGTGCCCCACAACACCCAGTTAATTTTGGAATTTTTTTTTTTTTGTAAAGATGAGGTCTCACTATGTTGCCCAGGTTGGTCTTGAACTCTTGGGCTCAAGCAATCCTCCTGCCGCAGCCTCCTAAGTGTGACTGATCCACTATGCCTGGCCCTAAGTTTAAATGTAAAGACAATATGCACGAGTGATCTCTAACAGGAAAAGTTTTTTAGCTATTAACCAAAACTAGATGATTAACTACTAGATAGCTGAGTGGTTAAGGCAAAAGAAAAATCTCTGAACAATTGGATTCCTAAATTAAAGTACCAAACAAGGGTAATTAGAAGCATCTATGGAGACGATGAAGAAAAAGAGCCACAAGGAACAAAGACTGCAGATTGAGAAGGGACCAGACGGCTAAGAGGCCACACTGGTAGTAACCAAGGGGGCTCCCGCTTGCCTTCAGAACACAGCACAGGAGCTTGGGGTAAGGGGTGGGCTGCAAACAGCTGGTCTTGCTCAACTAGCTTAGAGCAAAGCACTGGGAAGACTTCTGATGACTTAAAATTCACGTTAATCACCAGCTTTCCTCATATGTTATATGGTGATGTTTATTTGTTATTCCCTAACACAAGTTGGCAAAAGCTAAAGCCAGAATTCCGACACAGAGATAATTTGCTTTCTAAAGACTTAATAGTCATCATTTATTTTCTGATGTAGCTCCAAAAATAATCTGAAGACCTTACAAAATCAACTGCCATTTCAAAATGTACACTGTATACTTTCTAAACATAAGGCTTGAAAGAAAGCTAACAGTTTAGTTCAGACCTTCAATATAGTATTATCTTCCTAGTAATCATGTCTTCAAAAAACGTACAACCAAATGTACGTTTTGAAGTTATTTAGGATACTCCAACAATAACTTAAAATGCTGAAGTCTAACTCCCTATAATTGGGAAATGAGAGAAAGTTCAGTTAATTTTAATACAGCTATGATTCTCTGTACAGAACATCACCATCTTCATTTGTTTTCTCACTGACATCCATTCTTTAATACAAATAACTTTGAAACAGTCAACACTACCTGCCAAGTGAATAAAAGAAAAAAAGAATCTGTGACTCCATCCACATCCTCTCTATCATTTCCACTTCAGTTTAATTCAAATAACAGCTGGACTTGGCCTTGTGCCAGTCACCGGATACTAAAAATTACAGTACATGTTGCCACACTGGGAATACTACAAAGTTGAAGGATGATTGAGAAGAGTGGGGAGGGAGGGCAGTGTGGGGAGAACTAGATACCAGGACAGGAAAGGCACCCCATGGAAGATAAACTCGGAGTTCGGTTAGGTGACTGTTTTGTCTTTTTCCCCCCTAACTTCTGAAGCTCACAGCAGCTCAAAAGAACTTTACTTAACTTGTCCTCATAATATCCATGAGAACCTTCATAACTTTCTCATAGATCAAGGAGCATTTTGTATACAGGAAAATATATACACAAGTTTTATCTAAGACCTTTCAAATATTTGTTTGTACAGCTAGCACTAAGATTCAGGATCCTAAAAAAAAAAAAAAAAAAAATTAGTCCAGACCACCACCCTGCTTTTGACTAATTTCAACCATACACAGACTGAAATGCTCTTACAACGACCAGATGTCCCTCAAAATTATAAAGAAGTCTCATACATTTTAAAAATGAAACAAACAAAAAAGAGAGTGAGGAGGTAGTGTGTTGCCTATTAGAGCAATTCCAAAGTATAGTGTCACTCAGGGTTACAAGCTGCAGACTGCCTGGAGTGCCGAATGCTTGGAAAGACTCACCCTGCTCTTGGTCCATGCTTCTGTGGTGCTTCCAGATGAAAGAGGCTCGGCCCAGCTCCATCGTCCATCACTAACCATTGTTGCTAACATTTACTATTTACTTCTTGGGCTGTGGGTATTCACACCTATGACCCAAAACATGTTCAACAGATAAAAGCGAAGAGTGCATGCATGCATACACATGCACTATGTTTTATGCAATTTTGTGAGTTGCCAGGGAAAAACTGCTTCATAGAAGAGTACCAACCTGGATCTGCCTGCAGGTTTTATCTCAATCCAGAGGCCTTATTTTTCACTTACTTCCATACACAGCCTAGATCATACTGTCCTGTACCAATGATTCTATACTAAGAACTGAAATGTCATTCTCCTTTTAAGTTATGCAGTACATTTTAAAGATAAATACACAAAATAAACACAAATTATATAAGATATCAAATTATATTTGATAAGGAGAAAAGCCTTCTTATCAAATTCAACTATGAGTTTTTCAAAAGATTAGATGAAATTCTGCATTCCCTAAACTATTGCCAGAATGGCTTAAGTAATTTCCAACCAATGTAATTATTTACAAAAAGTACTGGGTTGTCTAGACTACAGAATTAATCAGTAAGTGACACTGGGCTAAATCCCAATTAAAATGTTCAAGGAGTAATTGTGATGGATGTGGTATTTCTTACAAAAATTGATCATTTATCACATGCCAGACACTACACTGGAGCCAAAGAGACAGTTAAATATGGCCCTTGGCTCACACACTCAGAGAAGTGCTTAAGTCAGGGGAGACAAGCAGGTAATAACTATACAGCAGTGAGCTCAGTGCAAGGGCAGAAACGTGCCAAGTGTTCTGAGTGCAGTGCTGGAAGTGTCAGGAGCTTCCTTAGTCACATGTCTCTCTGAGAAAGTCATTCTGATAGACCTCTGAACTCCCAGAGTAAGGTAAATTTCAGCACTCTCTGCTAAAACACCAATTATCTAGAATTTCCTTCCACAGGCAAATGACTTCCATTTTGCCCAGCACTCTTCTTTTACAGTGAAAACTGGAGTGGGTTTATTAATAGCTGCAAACAGAAAATTATGATTACACATTCCCTAACATAGTTACACTGAATATTCCTTTCTCAAAATATTGTTTAATGCTTAATTTTTTGTGTACATGTACTACTACAGCATAACTTAACACTGGCGCTCAGTCATCAACTTGAATTACCTGGAATATGCCTTGAATTCTTTTTTAACCTATTCTATTTTGGCAACTCTGTATTTGCATATGTTACCACTTATTAAAGCTTGACTTTTTGCCCATTTTGCTGAAAGATTCATTATTCTACATCTGTAAAGACAACTGAGATGAAAACTTCCAAGGGTTGGCAGGTTAAGTCCATAAGGTCATTCACTGCCTACCATCAACCTTTCTAGGCTTTTGCCTTTTCTCCTGTTACTTCTTTTCTTTTTCTTTCTTTTTTTTTTGAGTTGGAGTCTCACTCTGTCGCCCAGACTGGAGTGCAGTGGCACACTCCTGGCCACCACAGCCTCGACCTGCTGGGCTCCGGCGATCCTTCCGCCTCAGTCTTCCAAGTAGCTGGAACTACAGGCGCGCACGACCATGCCCGGCTAATTTTTTTGATTTATTGTAGAGATGAGGTCTCGTCAAGTTGTCCAGGCAGGTCTCGAACCCGCGGGCTCAGGCAATTCACTCAGCTCAGCCTCCCAAAGCGCGGGATTACAGGCTTAGTCACCTCTTTCTTCTTTTTTTTAAGTTGGGAGTTTCACTCAGCCGCCCAGGCTGGAGTGCAGTGGCACACTCACAGCCACTCCAATGTCGACCTGCTGGGCTCCAGCGATCCTTCTGCCTCAGCCTTTCAGGTAACCAGAACCACAGGTACGTGCTACCATGCCTGGCTCATTTTTTATTTATTGTAGAGACGAGGTCTCTCCAGACCAACCAGAGTTGGTCTTGAACCCACAGTCTCAGGCAATTCACTTGCTTCGGCCTCCCAAAGTGCTGAGATTACAAGCTGAGCCACTAAGCCTGGCCTTCCTCCTGTTATTTCAAAAGTCCTAAGACAAACTGCCAATCTTTCAGACTCCCCACAAGTTAGAGACTAATCTGCCCAGCTGCAAAACTGAGGCAGAGAAAAGCATCTATTTTGTAAGTGAACATCAATTCCTGTGAAAGGAAGGTACTAGCAATGACATACACATGTACACACACAAATCCAGGATGTTTGCTACTTAGAAAATGCCTGACAAATGAAAGATCAAAATAACCTGGGCCTCAGACTAATAGGAGTGGCAAAGTCATTACCAAAACAAAGCAAGTGCCAGTATCCTGAGAGGTCATATTAGTTCTGTAATTTTGTCAACATATTTAAAAATGAGAAGATCAAATATTAGATACCCACTAATGGAAAACAGTCTTACTGAATCTATATTGGTGGTTTTTCCAGACAGTTGAACAACTGAATTTTATACAAATTGCCCTTCCACCTAAATTTTATAAAGGGCACCAAAATCTTGTTTCATCAGCAAAACTGCCTTATTTTGGGGTGAAGGGTAGTACCAGCTGACTGACTAACCCTATTAAGTCGCTGTCTACTATGACTGCTCCCCTCAATCCCCCTACAATGTGAAAAGCTTTTTTTTCCCCCTTAAATAAGAGGGAGAAGTAGGCATTTGTAGCAATGCAGGCCAGTGCTAAACAGAAGCATCCTCTTGGCCTCATCGTGAATTGCTGGCCCTCAAAACCTCAGTGGATAGGCTAAGTGCTCACCCTCCATCCCCACAGGGCTCACTCCTTAAGGGTGGGTAGCGGGGTGCCGGCTGCAGCTTCCTCCACAGGTCACAATGGGCAGTGAGGAGGTGGACCAGTGGGTGCATGATGAGTTAGCCAACAGGAGTCTGCCTGCTGGAAGCTTGGCTTGGAGAACCACTGAAATCTCTTCCCACACCTTGTATGTGTTAGGGGTAATTTGTTGACTTTGTACAGATAGATTTGCTAGAGTTTTGGGGGCACAAGGTACCTGTGAGGCATCAGTCTTAGACTGCTCATGTCTACAGGAGGAAGGCCCAGCACAGACCTGTTGTGTTATGGTGCTCTGGGCCTCGACTTGCCCTCACTGTCCTACAAAACATCTGTATCTATCTTCCCAGCTTTTGGCCTTTTTATTTTCACATTTCCATGAAATATGAAAAAAAGAGGAGGCCAGTAGTATAACTGATACACCAAAATAAACCTATTACTGTCAATGAGATAAGAGGATAAGATTGCCTTTCTAACAGAAGTTCTATGAGAATTTCACCTTGGCCCAGTTCACCTGCAACCAACAGCAACCCGAGAAAAAGCTGAACTAGTTCTGTGGGGTTGATGGCAAGAGCTGATATCACTAATCAATCAGGAGGGGGTTATGTTTTGCTGCAATGACAAATACTGCCCCAAATCTCGTTGGTTTAAAATAGCAGGGATGTATTTCTGGATCTTGCGTTCTAGCCGTGTGAGTCAGCCGAGGCTCTGCGCCACACTGTCTCCACGCAGGGACGTGAGTTGAGCGGCCTCTAGTACCTGTACCGTCAACTGCAGCAAAAAGAAGGAGCGTGGACAAGTAGGCAGAGCTGTACAAGGTCTCCATGTATACTGCACAGGACAAGGTCAGTTAGCTGAAAACATCTAACCCGCAGGAAAAGGAGATGTGTGACTGTACCATGTCCCTGGACAAGGAGAAGTGGACGAGTCAGAAGAACAGCACAAGTGATCACACACCCCATCCAGATTCCAGCTGGCACCTTTGACCCTAGCCAGGACTGACCCCTTTACCCCTCACTCAGGCAGGTTTACATAAACAGCTACAACATAGACAGATACTTGCTGGTGGGGGTCTTCCAAGGCCATTTCCCATGGATCCCCTCTGACTGCTCTCCGCTTGGTTGTCCGGTTTCACCTAAAATTCATCTTACTGTTGAAAATCTCTCCTGCTGAGTAAATATATTCTCACCTTCTCTAACTGCAGAAGCTGTTCAATCCCATCGGATCCACTTCCCTCCAGCCCTAATGTCACGTAAAAACCACATAGCCTGCAGTCTGCCTTTTCCAACTGTGCTCCCATCAGATTACAGAGCAGGCACCACTGATTTCTAAGTGCCAGTGCTTAAGAAAAAAAGAACATTAAAATATGTAAGTTAAGAAAAACCTAAAACCTTTCCTCCTTGTGACTATTTAAGTGAAACATTTTAAGTTATATTACAATGTGCATGTGTGTGAATAGAAAGCTGTCTAGGAGACACCAATGTAAATCCTGGTCATCTCTAGGCAATGAAGTTACAAAAGAGTTTTACATTCTTTCTGTAGACTTTTTAACAAATATATTATTTATATAATTACATATAAGTTACAGAAAGCTATATTAAATTCGTTTTTAGTATATTTTCAGAGGATCAATTTCATACTAATGAATTTCTTTTGTATATATTACTTCCTTCACACTACCTTTTTGAAGTATTGCATCTGAGGTAAACAAAGCAAAAGTTGATACCATGGTACTTATTTATTAAAATGGACCTCTGCCACAAAGAAGACATGCAGAGTTAAGCTCTCCGTAAACATTTCTTCATTATCTTATTGAAATACCTAAAATTAAAAGTGATTCAAGCTAAGAACATACAAGTGACAAAGCCAGTAAAGAGAGCGGGACAAAAGAAAAGAGTCAACCTGGACTCTGCCCTGTACACACAATGGGCTGGCCTAGGTTCTTCACTGGACATGATGGGCACGACAGAATGGACGCTGGGGAGAGGAAATACTAAGAACAACAACAATAATAATGGCAGCTAACATTTCCTGGATACAAACATTTTGCTTGCTTCTCTACTAACATATACATTTTCTCACTGAACTCTGAGGATTATTCTAAATAGTAAGAACTACTATTTTCCCTACTTCTAACAATGAGAAAAAGAAGGCACCTGCCACCATATTTCAAATTTCAAATCAACTCCAGGAAGAGGAAGACTGAGCAATGTATAAAAACACAAAACCATAGCAAATCCAGCACAAAACAACTGCAGAAGTATAACATTATTGAAAATGACAAATGTCTAAGCTTTGAGACAGCAGGAGTAAAACCAAAGAAAAACTACAGAAATATGTAAATGTCTGTGGTGGGCACATAGCTTCCATATGTCCAACACTCTTGGTTTCCACAAGGGAGGGAGTGACTCTTTGTCCATTCCAGATGCTTCTGCCAGGACTCCCCCCCACATCACTGTGTCTCAGAGTCAGCCAGCTACAGAAACCATCATGACTCAGCCAGCCAATCGAGTCTTCCATAATTCTACCGACAGTGACTGCTCTAAGGAATGAGACACTAGAATCAGTCCTGAAATGTTATAGATCAACCCTGGGAAAGAGAGGGTGCTACGGTCTAAATATTTGTTCCCTCCAAAACTCATGTTAAAATTTAATCCCCCAAGTGGCAGTACTAACGGATGGGATCTTTAAGAGGTGACTGGGTCATAAGGGCTCTGCCATTGTGAATAGATGAATTCACAGATTAAAATATTAATGAGTTATCATGGGAGTGGGGCCAGTGGATTCAAAAGTAGAGAGACCAGAGCCAGCATGCATCACTACCTCGCCATGTGAATCCCTGTGCCACCCTGGGGGGACTCCACAGGGAGTCCCCACCAGGAATAAGGCCCTCCTCACGTGATGCCAAGCTATGCCCTTAGACCTCTCAGCCTCTGGAATGATAAGAAATACATTTCTTTTCATTAGGAATTGTACAGTTTCAGGTACTCTGTTATAAGCAATACAAAACAGACTAGGAAGGTCTGCCTTTTCACTCAGCACGATGAGTTGTTAGGGTCATGGAAGCCTGGTGCTATCAAAAATCACCAACTATGAGCCAGGCTCGGTAATCCCGAGCAATCCACTCACCTCAGCCTGTAATCCCGCGCCTTGGGAGGCTGAGGTGAGTGGATTGCCTGAGCCC
>NW_007074486.1:467056-510288 GCF_000164805.1 Carlito syrichta
GTGAGACTCCAACTCAAAAAAAAAAAAAAAAAAATCACCAACTATGAAAGACATTGGCAAGAGAATCAAGTTCACACACAGAGAAAGCAGAACTGAATACACTACCTAAATCCTGGGACCAAAATGTGCCCACAGTTAGACCAACCTGGGGTATTTTTGTTAGAAAAAAAATTCTTTATTTTCAGTTAAGTTAAAGTCAGATTTATGCAACTTGCAACCAAAAGTGATGTAATTAATGCTAAATGATATTATTAAAATTAAAAGATCCAAACAAAGAAAAATGTGTTTACTAAATGTCATAAAGGATTAAGAAGAGAACATGCTAAATAAGTTTCTTTATTGAGCAAAGAAGCACAGATCTAAACAACAGGTACTGTAGCAATGCAGGATGGCGGGTGGCATATGCAGCATCCATCCCAACATGTTCCACTTTCCCACCCCCACCCCATCCTTTGTAGTCAGGTCAGGCCATGACATAATGCTGGCCCTGAGATGTGAGCAGAAACCTGCTGATACCATCCTGCCCGGCTTTCTCTTACCTGAAGCACTACAGACAAGCTGCAGCAGTCACCTTGCAGCATGAGAAGAAAGCCAAAGAGATTCACAGGAATACTGCCTTGAGCTTCTGAAAAATGCCTCTAGGCTTCCTGTTATGTGATTCAAATCTCTATTTGTATAAGCTACAGGTAGGTAAATCATTCCGACACTTCATTCATTCCACTATTCATTCAATCATATTTACTGAATGTCTGTCACATTCCAGGAACTAAGAATACAGAAGTGAGCAAAACAGAGGAAAATACCTAGCCACTACGGGTAATTCTATTCATAAGCAAAATAAATGACAATAATAACAGTCACTATAAAATACAATATCCATATCTAATGCTAGGAAAGACATGCTAAAACTTTTATCCTCAAATATAGCAGTATATATTGGTACTCTGGGAAGCAAGCAGAAGACATGTACCAAAGTAGCCTGTCCTCACTCCCACTCCTAAATCGTTCTCCTTAAGGCAGAAACTCCAATGTTTATTGCACCAGGTATTGAAAATCATTTGAAAGCCCTGCCACCCAGTATGCCTGGTCTATTTTAAATTTTGTCTGAAGGAAAACCATGTTCTTGCTAAGAGAAAAATACTTTTAAAATCACTCACCATTTTTGCCTTTGTGTACTTAAATTCCTTAAGAGAACGCTCATAATCTATAGTTGATCATAAACTGTGCTAATGATTATTTGGCTTAAGCCACAGATCTTTGTCCTTTTCCTGAGGGACACGATATATTCTATATGTGCAATTATTAAAAGTAAATTAGAGAAGAACAGTTAATGACCTTGCTGTATACGAGGGCTGGTTTGTTATTCAGTTTTTCAAGATACATGAATGTTACTCCATTTCATAACTATTTCCTTATGGCTTTTATTTGAAATTTTACAAAAGGAAATAAATAGTAGAAATAAATAGTAACAACCATCCACTGCCTGCCCCTTCCAAATACTACACTATACAAGAAATAAATCCTTATAACATTAAAGTTGTGCTACTTTATTATTTTAAATATTTTCATTTTATTCCTATGTTAAAATAGAGGACTCATGCAAAATAAAACCAGTATGTTCAGTGAATAAAATTCTTTATTCTTGATTCTTCAATTTTCATGAAACCATTTCACAAATGACATGCTCCTCTCCTCTGCATCATTTGACTATTCAATTACTTGGTACACAGGCTATGATCTTTTTAGCATTCTGCCTGCTCCTTTTCCTGTTGTGATTTGAGTTTCCCATCTGTTGGGCATAGTAATTACTTTTTCCATATCTAGGAAACTGTTACATGGATCATATACACAGATGGCTTCTGAAGATACTTCTAGTTACAAACGTATTTGATAAACTGAAGGATAATAATAGTTAGGCCCAATCTACCTTGGGGGGAGTCAATCTCTGATCAAATGTCCATAAACACTTTGCTGTATAAAGTTGATTCTAGGAAGTAGTCAAATGTGTAACAACACAGCTAATGTGTATACTCCACAGCTAGGAGCACATTCCCATACTGTAGTAACTGTCATAAACACATCGGAATTCAGGTTTGTTTGTTTGTTTTAATTTGAAGATGCTACCAAATCAGTAAAAACAAAACAATTTAAATATCTATCAATAAATGGTCAAATAATTACAAATAATGGTACATTTATTCATTTGAATAATTATCTTTTTCATTCTTTTTTAGATCTGGTAAGAAGTTTACACATAGGTAGAGAATAAAAGCAAGGCACAGACCAGGTTTATCGTGATTGTTATGTTTTTTAAAGAGCTGTGTACATTTACATGCACGGCTGTGTGTTTTCTGCCTGTTCTTATGTGCACAAAAAAGCTCATGGACAATAACACACTGCTAATGATTACTGCTCTAGGTACCAGAGAAGATATGTCACTTCATATACTTTATCCTTTGAGTTTCTCACTGTGCATATGAATAAATGACTTGTGTAATTTAAAATGTTTTAATACTATCTTTTTTTTTTTTTTTTTTGAGCTGGAGTCTCACTCTGTCACCCAGACTGGAGTGCAGTGGCCGTTCATAGCCACCGCAGCCTCACCTGCTGGGCTCCGGCGATCCTTCCGCCTCAGCCTTCCGAGTAGCCGGAATTACAGCGCACGCTACCACGCCCGGCTGATTTTTTGATTTATTGTAGAGATGAGGTCTCGCTGCCCAGGCGGGTCTTGAACCCGCGGGCTCAGACAATCCACTCACCTCAGCCTCCCAAAGGCACGGGATTACAGGCTGAGCCACTGAGCCCGGCAATACTATCTTAACCAAATAAAACCACCTGGCATAGCTGCTGGCTCCTGTGCACATACATTTGTTTACCAACAGAGCCTAACCTCAAGCTGAAGAGTTCTCTGTAGATAAAGTCTGGGAGGCACGACTGGGCCAAGCCACACTGAGAGAGAACGCAGGAGCTTTAAAAGCGCTGTTTGCCGGTTCACAGGAAAGAGGCACACCACATGATTCCCATGCCCTTTTATAACATTTTGCAATAAATTATACTAATTGAAATCTTAGAAAAAATGTTTACAAAATTCCAAAATCAACTTCTATTGATTGCCACTTCAAAACATAACTTTTTAACGTACAAGAAAAAAAGTATACTGTCTCATCTCAGGGAAAAGTGGCCTTTTATGGATTTAGGGATAAAATTAAATACTTTGCCTATTAAGATATTTTCAGCAAAAATGTATGCTACTGGCAAAATTATGAAATTGTTGTTTATTTTGGCATGATAAGTCTTTTTGGAACTATGAATTAGAAAACCACATCTTGAGTTGGGACACTCATTTTTAAAACACAAACAAGGAATCAGAGAGAAATGAAACCTGGGCAGACTAATAACAATGAATTACTGTGTCCACGATGGTAGCTGCTGGTGGTAGGAAGTGCCATCTTTGCTGTCACCATAGAGTGCTTCTGCAGAACTCAGGGATACACTGGGATCTAGTCAGGTCTGTGCTATACTCTTCTTAGTGAGATTTCAGTTATGACACTAATCACAAAGTTATTTTTTTAAACAGCAAATGTATTTTTTCAGGTGATTGTTTTGTTAAGCTGTAATATAACTATACATATGGAGGATAACCATACCTGTGACAGAGGCACTGTTGTATTCGTTAGAAAATGAGTACATTATTTTTCTCTAAGCAACGTATATGATAGATAACATCAATTTTATTACCAACCTTCTGTATGAACAAAATTTTAAGGTTAACTATTTGCAAGTTAAGTACAGAAATTACTAAGTCCTGTAAATATGAATTAGATGAAAGCTGGCAACTTGCTACAATAAACAGAAAATGGAAAAGATGAGATTATTTACTCTGGCTAAGCCATTTTAGATACTTGAATATATTAAAGCATACTTTTCCTCCAGTTATGTTAGTACGTACTAAATAAGACAGCAGAACTGATTAGCTAAATAATTGGGGAGTGAGTTTTTCACAAACATAAATTTAGCTATGAAAACAAAGTTAAATTTACAAAAACTCAAAGGCAGGTCACTAAAAAAATTTCAGTTGAATTAAATAAGGGTGTTAAAATCGTAAAAAATTAGACAAAATCTCAAAAGACTGTGCATACCACTAGCCTTAATTTCCAGGCAGTTTTAGAGTTTTGTTTATAATAAATAGTTGTAGTCAATAAATTGTACACAAAACTTAAAATAGGTGAACTCTAGATGAACTGCATCTGAGTGAAGTTATTAAGAAAAAAGAAACCATACCATGTATGCGCACATACACATGCAAAAATAGACAATCTGAAATCCTATGAGAATCTTTCTTAAATAAAATATTGGCAGTGCCCAGTTTTATAGCAAGTAGCGCATGCCTTGGACAATGAAAAAAACATCATGGTATCTATGTAATGAATATATGAAAAACTATTAACTGATCAACCTGCTACTTAGAAAGTAAGCTTTACGTTAAAGTAAAATGTTTAAGGTGTTTATGCAACATTTTGAAATGATTTTCTGTTTTAATCAACTTTTCCTTTCTTTCTTTTAGATTAACCAACCACCTTCCAGTTCCAATTCCTTCATGAAGTTTTAAGATATATACATGGGACGAGCGGGTGCTCATTTAATACCTAAAGCCTATAGTGATTTGGATATTCTTGACCAGCAGTGGTCTCAAGTTCAGATGTGCACTTTGACGTTACTAACAGAGTCTGTACTGAGAGCTGTGATCGACAGAACTATAAAAATAGCCACTGCACTTGCAGTGTGTTCCTGGCTCCTGGCTTCCTCTTTCTGCCCCACACACTCCCCCTACTCTCTCAACTGCATTACATGTAGTTTCCCCTGGACTTCTAACCTGCTTTTACATTTTTCCATTTTGACTACTTTGTCCCAATTTTTCCTCACCTATTTACTTCTGTAAATCACTTTGAGATGAGAGAAATAAACAAACAAAAAAACAATAATTTTCCCTTAATTTTCAAAGTTATAAAAACAGCTAATACTGTATGCTAGATACAATTCTAAGGACTTTCCTGGCTTAAATCATCAGTGCTTGCAATTACCCTATGAAACAAAAACTATTATTGGCCCCATTTTACAAATAAATATACAGAAAACAGTTTAGTAACCTGCCCCAGGCAATTCAGCTAACAAATGGTTAAGTCACACTTTGAACCCAGGCAGTCTGGTTCATGTCTGTGTACTTAACCACTAAAGTACACTGCATTTCAACTGAAGGAAAGTCCCATCTGAACTCTGTAACTATATTAAACTATAATCAAGGATTTAAAGATTCCTCTTATACATGAAATAGTTATGTTTATAACATATTATTTTGTTTTTTAAAAAGGATACACAGTAAGTAGTAAAACAGAAAATTCATTACACTGTATCTACTAGCATCTACCAACGCCTTATCCAAGTCTCATTACTTTGAAATACAGACAGAATACCTATCTATCAGTATTCTGTAAATTTCATTTTGTCACCATGGAAGATGAGGTGTCTTCCAATTTCAAATTAAAAAGGTTTTACTTGGTTAAACTTTGAGCAGTTACCCTTATTAAGGTTTCAGTACTGAAATTCTAAATTTATTCTAATTCAGAAACCAAACCTACCTGAAATAATAAAACTTGTAATTAATAGGGGTAGTGATCTGAGAGTTATGGTTACACTTAAATAAAAAACTATTGGGGGTTGTATATTCCAGCTAGCCAACTGCAATCTTTAAAATCAAGACATTATTCAATGAGGCTGGGCATGGTGGCTCATACCTGTAATCCCAGCACTTCGGGAGGCTGAGGTAGAAAGATTGCTTGAGGCCAAGAGTTCATGATCAACCTGCGCAACACAGCAAGACCCGTCTCTACCAAAAATAAAAAGTAGTTGGGTGTGGTGGTCTGTGCCTGTAGTCCCAGCTACTCAGGAAGCTAAAGTAGGGGATCACTTGAGCCCAGGATTTCGAGGCTGCAGTGAGCTATGATTGTGCCATGGCACTCTAGCTGGGTGACAGAGAGATTCTTTCTAAAAAAAAAAAAGCAAAGCAAAGAAAGATACCATACAATATTACAATGTATTTGTGAACTTTTCCTGACATAAGCTGAGCTGTATGTCATGTCTGATGGCATGGAGAAGAGAGATAAAAGTTAACTGAATAAGGAACTTTAAAAAAAAAAAAAGGAACTTTACCAAGCACTGTACTAAATGATAGCTATTATATATGTATAACGTTTATGTATATATTATAAATGTATAGCTATATAACATATTTATATGTACTATGTATATAATTATATAGTATATAAAATTAGTTTAATCCTTACAACCCCTTAAGGCAGACAGTATCACCATTTTATAAAACAATCCGAGGTTCAAGGAATAGCTTGCTCAAGGTGACACATTTACTAACTTGAAAGCCAGGATTTGACAACAAACACTGCTGACTTCAGGGCCCATGCTCTTTCTGCCACAATGTGCTGCTGATTTGGGCCAAAATCACCTGCTATGGGCTATCATCTATGATACAACCTAATTGAAGGGCACAAAACAGCAGCAAGAGCAATCACAAGTCAGTAAGAAGAGACTTAGAATGTTTGGCCTGTAGTTTACTGTCATCAAAAGCCCCTGATATTTTGATAATTTTGTCAAAATGTTAATTCTGGTGAGTGTGGACGTAGAAAGTCAACAGGTGATCATGTACTTTTCCCAGTTTTCTTGGTCACTACATATTGAGGTTGGGGAGGGCAACTTCTTTCCAGATGAAAGAAATCAGTTTTGTTTATTTTAGTCAACTCATTCTTAACTCAGTTAATGGTCTGACCTTGGGGTTGTAAAACCCCATCTGGAATTAATTTCAGAATTTCTAAAGCTACCTCTGGGAAGTTTCCCAAGCAGACCATTTGATTTTGCAGTCACTCTGTGTTAAAAGCACTCCAAATATTTATGACAGGAGCCCTTGACTATCCTCTGAACCAACATCCCTTTGGTCCCACAAGCACCACAGTATCTTGCTCCTAGAGTCCTTCAGTCACAATCAACAAGGGCAAGTTCAGGTCTGAAGCCTCACACAAACATGGAGTCACCGCTCATGACTGGTTGGGGTTATAATGTCACCTCAACTCAATTTAGACAGCTGACTAATAACCTGTCAAACAAATTCAAACACTAGGTCTAAAGAAAGTCTCAATCACTGCCAACTGATTAAAAAAGATTTTTAAAAATGCTAAGCAGGCATGTAGTTCTTTTTTTATTTTTATTTTTGAGTTGAAGTCTCACTCTGTCACCCAAACTGGAGTGCAGTGGCACGCTCCCGGCCACCGCAGCCTCTATCTGCTGGGCTCCAGCAATCCTTCTGCCTCAGCCTTCCAAGTAGCTGGAACTACAGGCGTGCACTACCATGCCCAGCTAATTTTGATTTATTGTAGAGATGAGGTCTCGCCAAGTTGCCTGGGCGAGTCTCGAACCCGCGGGCTCAGGCAATCCACCACCTCGGCCTCCCAAAGTGCAGGATTACAGGCTGAACCACTGAGCCCGGCAGGCATGTAGTTCTTATACTAAAAGTCAAATTTGCTAAGTAATATTAGCTTGTCATAATATATATACTACATTATGGGAATAAAAATGAATCGAGAATTAGCTTTATATGCAGAAAAATTTGCATTTGGAATGCTTGTGACGATACAGTTTAAAGAAACAAAAGATGACAGTAGTGAAGAAGGCATAGACAGGGCTCAGAATTTCACTCATGTCCCCTCCACCCTACCAGTCTAACTCAGTAGTCACTGACAGACCCGTCTGCTCCATCCACGGTCTCGAGATGTCTGATTCTTTGATATGGCATCTCAGTCGTTTACTCCAACCACTTCTTTTACCCACCCCCTTTTTTTCCCAAAGCCTATCCAAGCCACATTTAGCTCCTAGAAGAGTCACCCCCCTTGAAACCTTTTAAAGGGGGGGCTCACCAAGTATGTCCATCTAATCAGCCCTGCCAAAGATCAACATTTAATCATGAAGACCACAAATTCCCTTTGGTGATGTGAAGTCACCGCACCCCCTCTCATTATGCCCACCTGCCAAACCTCTCATTATGCCCACCTGCCAAATGACCACCAATTATGAGTTCTGAACAGGCGTTTCCAAGCTTTTACTCAGGCTCTGCCTTCATACTCAGAATGGCCTGACTTGTTCTCCTGTGTCCCTCAAGCCCTTTCAAGTACAGTTTAAAGCAAATTCCCAATTGCTGTGGACTTATCTGGTGTGAGTTAATTTTCTGTCCATTGTAGAATATTAATGGCACATTATAAGGTTCATCTCCTGATGGTTATCCGTGACCTTGAAAACAGGCAGCTACCGCAACTCAAACGATGTAGATCCACACCTTGTTAATAACAGTTAAAAATGTATAACACTATTATGTGCACCACTTTTGCTGTGATCATTGTATTATAATCCTCACAACAGTACCATAAAAGTAGATATAATCATCCCACGTTACAGCAGGGAAATGGGATACAAGATTTTATAGGCTTTCCCAAGCAGTATTTTCATCATGCTTGAAGCCAGTGGGGTTGTATACAAGGTAGGTGGTGGGTAGGTGACAGCAAGGAGGCACAGAGCAGTGAGAAGTGCCTGGTCCAAAGTGAAAAGAATGGATTTGAGTCCAGGTCCCACATCTTAATGGCCATGGGACTTTAAGAAGAGTGCCAAGCAGAATGGTCCCAGGCAAGATGGGTTGAATTTAGCCCCAGAATCAATACACTCTGTCAACCTGCTCTGGCAAAGCCTTCTCCTGACCCACCAGAGGCTAAACTGGCTATGACCCAGATGCTTGCTCATTGCATTTCATTTCCGGCACTGGGCTACTCACCTCTCAGGTCTCCTTTCTGACTTTCCAAGATTAATGGCATTTATTATGTTATTTGACTCACTTTTAGGAAAAAGACATTTATTGCTCTAATTAATGTGTCAACCCTTGCTGTAATGACAACTCAACATCTCAAATAAATGCCAGCATTAACTATCCATAAGTCTCATGGCTTACAAGGGGACTGTTAATGCTGAGACAGGAATTACCAACTGTCCAGACTTCCTAAGAGGCTTGCCCTGTGCCACCCATTTAAGGCATCTCATTTCTTCCTTACTATTGGTCTGTGAGGCCAATTTTATCTATTAATCATCATCCTTTCAGAGTGAGAACTTGACTCAGAGATTTAAGGTAATTTCACCAAATGA
Organism: Carlito syrichta; assembly: GCF_000164805.1. NCBI lineage: Eukaryota > Metazoa > Chordata > Mammalia > Primates > Tarsiidae > Carlito > Carlito syrichta. The sequence continues at coordinate 476,306 of NW_007074486.1, forward strand.
AGCTAGCAAGAAGTGGCAGGCCAAGGACACCCCCAGAGGCCCTGGAGAAGAAGGTAAGTGCAGGAGAGAGGACAGAGTCCATCATCCTCTGGGAGGAAGGTATCGACAGTGCTGGAAAGTTTTTCCATTAAATTATGAAGCAATTCAAACGAAAGTCCTAACTTCACAGGATACTGAAACCCATTCCTTGCTTTCCATGTCTCAAGGAGGTGGAAGACGTCCCCATGCTCCCACTTTTTCTCCAGACAGGCTGACACAAGTGTCTATTATGTCAGATGCCAGAGCCAAAAATGAAAATACCACATTCCTTACCTGAAAAGAGCTTACTTTCTAGTAAGAGAGACATACATGTAAAAAAATAATAATATTTGCACTGTACATGATAAAATGTGGTGGTACCAAATCCAGGTAAACACAAATGATTAAGAGAAAATTCATTCTACTTGGAGTTGCATTAAGAGAAGCTCTGGGTCAGGTGCCGTGGCCCATGCTTGCAATCCTGGCATTCTGGAAGGCTGAGGCAAGAGGATTGCTTGAAGCCAGGAGTTGAAGACCAACTTGGAAAGATCTCGATTCTACAGTAAATTAAAAAATTAGTCAGGCATGATGGTACGCACCTGTAGTCACAGCAACTCAGGAGGCTAAGGCAGAAGCATCGCCCAAATCCAGCAGAGCATGCATGCCACTGAACCCCAGATTCTGATTTAAGGAGGGGGAAGAGAAGGAGGGAGAAGAGCTGCGTATTCATAACTTGAGGTTTTAGAAAGATAAATGAAACCACTGTCATTATTAAAGACTAAATACACCTCAACTGGATGGGTAGCTATTTACTTCTGCAGTTCACAATGCAGAATTCATCCTACACAGCAAGTCCCAAATTCAGTCATTTCACCTCCACATTCTAAAATACACCCCACAATGCTTGATAGTCCATAAAGGAGAAGAAAATAAAAAGCAGAGCCCTATGTTTGGAATATGGGTTCATAATCTATAATCCATAATTCTGAAATCTAAAAAGCTGTGACAATTATTTTTCACTAACTCATTTGATGACAAAATCTAAGCTGACTTATTTGGCTACAAAATCTGTCTGAACTGCCACGAGGCTCTAGTGAGCCTTTATGCATCTCATTTAATGAGTTTTGCTGAAATATTATGTTTGATCACAGGATGATGCCCTAGCCCTGCTGGGAGCATTTCATACTCTATGGTATGTGCATCACATGCCTTCTAAAATCCAAAGTATTCAGAATTCAAGTACAGAATCTCAGATAATATCATGGTGCTTCATTTGCTTTTTGGAGGCACAGAGATGATTAGAACCAAAGAAATACTACCTGAGAGAGAAACCTCACTGGTGAGTTAAAAAACCAAACCAAACCATAAAGTCCCTGTCTTCTTGCCTACAGTCATTTCTCCCAAATCACCAAGAATCAGAGCAAAATGTACACATGAATCACAATGCTCTACCTTCAGGAAGCCTTCGCTGACTCCTGACTCTCAAATGCCCTTACAGGACTCTAAAGCCTCCCAACCCCCACCCCAGCACAGTCAACATGTCACCATTCAAGTCAAGATAAGAGCTTCCGGACAAGGTCAGTTTTGTCTACCAGAAACCTGACGTAGCATCTGGACTCTTACCAAGTAGAAAGTTACCTGTGTATGCCCAAGTTCCATGGAGTCATCCCAATTTTCCATGCAAATAACCCTTACCTTATTGCCCCAACCTCTAGTCCACCCAAAACCTGAGTCACGTACCTTTCTCCTGGCATTTAGTTTTCCTTGAAAGTTGCTGTGAAGCTGAATCAACTGAGCAATTCAAGGCAGGACTGCTAAACACAGAAAGGTCATTTAAGGGCTGAGAAACATTTATTCAGCACAATTGTTTCCTAACTCCATATTACTGCCAAAGCAAAGGGGACTGCGTGGTTTGGGCACTGGCCAGGGCTGTCCTCTGTACTAAACCTTTGTGGAGGGTCTCAAAATATACTCAAATCTCAACAGATCACAGTTTTAATGTATAATAAAGATTAAAATTAAAAACTGCTGACAAGACCTAAAAGTAAATGAAACCAGGAAGCTTGTCCACCTTTTTCTTCAAACTCTTAAGATCTAGGAGGCATCTTTAATTTCTCCTTTCCCTTAAGACCATAAAAGAAGACTGGCAACAAGTCTTTTTCCTCTTTTTTTTTTGAATTGGAGTCTCACTCTAGTCGCCCAGGTTGGAGTGCAGTGGCACACTCCCGGCCACCACAGCCTCGACCTGCTGGGCTCAGGCGATCCTTTCACCTCAGCCTTCCAAGTAGCTGGAACTATAGACACGCGCTACCACGCCTGACTAGTTTTTGTGATTTATTGTAGAGACAAGGTCTCCCCAAGTTGTCCAGGATAGTCTTGAACCCCTGGGTTCAGGCAATCCTCTCGCCTCGGCCTCCCAAAGTGCTGGGATTAAAGGCTGAGCCATCGCACCCGGTCCTTTTTCATTTTCATTTTAAATAACTCCTAAACTTCCCACTCTCTATTCATATTGCCACCACCATATCCCAGTCCCTAATCATCTGTTTCAGCACCCACTAGGTGATTTCATCCAGTCTAGAGGTTTTTTAAAAGTGGTTTTAAATACAAGTTAAATGCAGTTGATTCCCCCGTTTTTAACTCCAGCCTGAGTCTCCTCCCTGAACTCCAGACTCTTTTGGACATTTCTACTTGGACATCAAATAGGCATCTCAAGCTTCATGAAAGTTCAAAGCAGAGCTTTTGACTGCCTACCCTATTATAGGGTCTCCCCGTCTCTCACCACCACCCCCACTTTCTTTTGTCCTGAGTGAGAAGTACAGAGTGTCTTGACTACTCTGCATCCCAGCCAGCTGCATAGTTTTCCCATAGGCTGGAACCCAAGCCAAAGTCTTCAATATTCCCAGACATTGGTAAAATTCTTTAGGTTATTGCCTGAAACACCAAAAGATCAACCATGTGGCTTACCACATAGAAACTAGCCACTGCCCTGAGCCAAATTCCTGAAATTCTCATATAAACTCCACACTGTGAGCCCGCTTGTGTGGACATGCCCAGGTAGAACATCTCTTTTCTACCATGGTCCCTCACAAGGACTACTACAGCATCTGAATGTAATCTCCCCTAACAAATGCTTGGACTGATCACCTTGGCGTTTGGTGCTTCTTTCTTTAGAATCGCCGCTGGCCCCATGTCAAGACAGTTGGGGTACTCCCTTGTGGGAACTCCACTGCCACTGCTTTTGGGGCAACTCCAGCTGCAGGTTCAAATGAAGGGAGCACACACTCTACTTAATCTTTACCACCTCAGTAAATGGAACTCATCCTTCCAACTCATCAGGCCAGAAAGCTTGAGTCCTCTCTCCTCTCACACCTCAAATGTGATTTATTTATAAATCCTGTCAACCCTACCTTCAATCTCACCATCACACCTTTGCCACCAGTCTGGACTCTCCTAGATGATTTCAGCAGCCTCCTAACTGGTCTCTCTGTTCTACCCTTGCTCTCCTAAGCTCTACTTCCCATATAACACAAGATTTCTGCTCTTCTCCCACCAAGAGTGACATCATTCCCATGGCTCCACCCATCACCCCTGAGAAGATGATTCCAAAAAGCTCTCTCTTGAGCCTTGACTTCTCCAAGTCCAAATTTCCAATTAAATAAAAGTTCATTCTGCTTAGATAACCCACTGTCACCTCTAACTCAACATTTCCAAACTGAACTTATCTTTCCTCTAAAACTAGCTCCCCTACACTAATTGCTCAATTTTTATATATGATATCACCATACTGCCAAGATAGAAACCCTAGAATTATTCTTTCCTTTTAAGTCCCAATATACTTTGTACACATTACTATTATAAAACTTGGTATAATTACAATATTGCAGATGGCAAAAATGTTCACAATTCCTCTTCTTCTCATCTTGCAATGTCACTTTGCCGCTCCTCTCATCAAGAGGCAGGGCTCCTTCTCTGTCCCTTGAATCTGGCAAGCCCTGTGACTCTGACCAGTAGAATGCTGTAGCAGGGTGGGAACAGTTCCAGGTCTAGGCTTCAAGAGACCTTGCAGTCTTCTGTTCCCTCTCTTGGAATCCTGCACAGCTGCCATGAACACAAGCCCAGACTAGCCTACTGGATGATGAGAAACATGTGGCCTGAGGCCCTTGGCATTCCAACTGATAGCTTGCCAATCTTCAGAGCAGAACTGCCTCACTGACTGCAGCTGACTAGACACATGTCTAAGTCTAGTCATAATCAGAACTGCCCAGCTTAGCCCAAACCAACTGCTGACCCACAAAATCTTGAGCTAAATCAACAGTTGTTTTAAGTACTAAGTTTTGGAATGGTTCATTATACTACAACATATAACCATTACAACATGTAATCCAGTACATCAGAAGAAAACATAAAAGAATGTCCTAGTAATTAAGCTTCTGAACACAGTTAAGAAAAAATAAAGTCCTAGGACATAGAAAGCACTCAATAAAGGTCTGATGCCATCCCAATGTGGTTATGCATAAGACAGTCTCCCCACTAGACTTAACTCTTCAAGGGTAGGAATCCTATCATGTTCATCTCCACATTTGCAACACCCATCACAGCACCCAGTACAAATATAGAGCCTCAACACATGTATGTGTTAAATAACTGTCAAGTGAAGATTTGAAAAATCTGCACTTCTAGGGCAAATTCCTTTCACATTACAATTACTACGCTGCATTACATAGAATAAAATACATTTATACTTGGATGAGTTACTTAACTTTTCTAAATATCTGTTTCCTCACCTATAAAAACAACACGGATAGGAGTATCGTCTTCATGCAATGCCTCCAAGGTTTAACTGCAATGGTTCCTGTTACCTCCATATATAATATCTGGCACAAAAAAGCCATACATATGTATTGAAAGTTATTACCCTTTTGCTTTCCCTTTCCAATTACTTTCCTCTTTCCAAGTAAATAGCCGGGCTCGGTGGCTCAGCCTGTAATCCCGCGCCTTTGGGAGGCTGAGGTGAGGTGGATTGCCTGAGCCGGCAGGTTCGAGACCCGCCTGGGCAGCGAGACCTCATCTCTACAATAAATCTAAAAATCAGCCGGGCGTGGTAGCGCATGCCTATAATTCCGGCTACTCAGAAGGCTGAGGCGGAAGGATCGCCGGAGCCCAGCAGGTCGAGGCTGCGGTGGCCGGGAGCGGCCACTGCACTCCAGTCTGGGCGACAAAGTGAGACTCCAACTCAAAAAAACAAAAAACAAAAAACAAGTAAATCCTAAGTTACTAGCCACAGTAATGTTATTTTGCACGTAAGACACTGCTGAGCATGTAGCAGATGTGCTAAATACTTCATTAACAGACTGATTACACTCTGCACAAGAATCTCAATGGATTTCTAATGCCCAGTAAAATTTCAACTACTCTTACGTAGTACTAATTTAAAAAATCTTACCACCTCACTTACTTCATATTATGTAAAACCATACTCTATCAACTAGAAAGACATTCAGGTACAAGCAACGCAACCTGAGTGACAGTGTCTTAGACAGTTTTCCTTTTCCATGAAATAAGAAGCCTAGAGGCAGGCAGGTGCTGTCATTCATCCAGCGCTATTAAAAGTTCCAAAGAAAGCCACTCCAATTCCTTTGGCTACTCCCACATAGTTCCAAGATGGCTGCCACAGCTCCTGGCATGACAGACAGATTCAATAGGGTAAGCATAAGGCAGCGCCTGCCATATCTGTTCCTGTTATGTGGAAAACCTAAGTTTTCCCAGGGCTGCCAGCCAAGGTCTCCTTATGTCTTAATGTCCCAAACAAAAAGAAAGCAAGAAGTCAGCTCTTCTAGCCTCTAAGGCTGGGGCAGACTATGTTTTCCAAAGATGGCCACACTAACATATCTCACTCCACAAGCTCTTCTTAAACTGTGACCTGAGAACGCCTCCACAGAGATGGGATCTAAGTTCCTGTCTCTTGAACCTAGGTGGGCCTCTCACTACAGTGGAGGTGATGGTGCATGACTTCCAGGCTAGGACAGAAAGTGATACCACTTCTACCCATAGTCCTCTTTCCCTTGGACGTACACCTTTGGAACCCTGAGCCACCTCCTCTTGAAGGGTCGTGACTATGCTGACGAGACCATGTTGATGGAGCACAGAAAAATAGGCACAGGTGTCTCAGGAGGGCTTATCCAGCCCAGGCACCAAAGATGGAAGTGAAAAACCTTTGAGATGACCCCAGTGCCACCCAGCTACCATTGACTGTGGCCTCATGACAGGCCTTGTGCCAGAAACTGCCCAGCAGGACTGCTCCTTAGTCTCTGATTCACAAACACCGTAAGACAGAAACTATTACTGCAGCTTTAAGCGACTAAGTTTAAGTTCTGGGGTGATTTGCTAAGCTGCAGTAGATAACTGAAGCAGTGGAGGTGAGAGGAGAGGCGTGGAAAAGGGGGCTAGGGTAATCAGGAGATAGTCACTAGCACTCTGTCCCTCTGGCTGCTGGCCTTGTTTCCCCTGAGACTACAAGCTGTTTCCTGGCCTCATGGTTCTGCTCTTCCCCACCTGGAATCTCAGCACCCGCTAGCAAAGCAGTCATCTAGCAGGCCGTGATCCCATCTCCTTACTTTCATTAAGCCATAGTCAGCTCCCTTGACATAACATACCCAGGGCAAATATTTTTATTTACATTAGTTTATTTTTTAAATTAAATAGTTTTAAGCTTAGCTACATTAGATACATTATTCTTTTCCCCTACTATTCTGGCTTCTTAAATCTAGCACGAGCTCTTGCTCATGGAGATGGCAATGTATTCCTGTACTGTATATATTAGTTTACTCCAAACACTGTGCAAGCCAGGTAAGGAGTAGATGTCTAATAAGCACTCGCCAATGACACTGAGTGCTCTGTGTTTTATACTACAGTGTCTCTTATAAACTCACCATTAAGCTAGCCTCTTCCTTACCACTCCAGTGGTACTCTCTTTTTCTTCTTCAAAACTCAGATTAAACATAACTTTGCAGACTCTTCCCAGAGGGATGGTCCCTCACTTCTCCACACTCTTCTGCACCTTCCACATCCTTCTCAGCTTTCTCAAGTGCTCCGTTCGACTGAAGCTGGGTGCACTGTCTCCGTACCACACCACTCTCTTACTGAGAGAAGAACCACTTACCCATGTTTTTATCCCCAGAACCAAATGTGGACACACAGTAGAAATTCAACAAATGTTTGATGGAGGAAAAAACATGCTGAACTGCCAACTAACAAAAAAGAACATATTAAATAAAAACTCCCACTTAATTGCTTAACTTATATCAAGAATCTGACTTCTTAAATACTTAGTTTAGGTAAATATAGCAAGATATAGTTTTAAAGAGAAAACTGATAGTTAAGTAAACACATCAAAAATGTCCATAATAAGCTACTCTGGGAAACTGTAACATTTCGAACCTGTTTTAAAACAAAAATATGATGAGTCCTAGGAAGTACCATTTGTGAATAAATTTACTGCTGAAAAAATAAAACCAGAAACTCTTATATAAGGGTAGCTGGTACAGTAATATATTTCCTACACTCATTGCTACTGTTGTTGGAAAAGGGTAATGCTCATGTAAACAACTTTGACTATTTTTACAACATTAAAAAGTAAAACTTTAAATTCCTTAAACTACATGGAGAACAAAGGAATAAACTGTGTTGCCTAAATCAGTAGCAGGCTGGAAGTAAAATCCTTGAACTCTTCTACCCATGTGACAATCTCCTCCACCATGAGAAACTGATCCTGGAAGACTAAAGAAGCAGTCATCTTCTTGCCGGACTCGATGGCTCAGCCTGTAATCCTGCACCTTTGGGAGGCTGAAGTGAGTGGATTGACTGAGCCTGTGGGTTCGAGACCTGCCTGGGCAGCGAGACCTCATCTCTACAGTAAATAAAAAAATCAGCTGGGCGTGATAGCGCATGCCTGTAGTTCTGGCTACTCAGAAGGCTGAGGTGGAAGGATCGCCAGAGCCCAGCAGGTCGAGGCTGCGGTGGCCGGGAGCGGCCACTGCACTCCAGTCTGGGCGACAGAGTGAGACTCCAACTCAAAAAAAAAAGAAGCAGTCATCTTTGAATTTCATAAATCTTCCCCAACTTCTTTTCATTTTTGGAAAATCAATGTAACTCACAAAACACCACCTATATTTACAATATATCCACACTACCAATTAACTCCTAGAAAACTCCTACTTATATCTTTTTCTTTTTTTCATTTTTAGACAGGGGTCTATGTTGCCCAGACTAAAGTATAATGGTGTGATCATAACGCATGCAACCTTGAAATCCTGGCCTCAAATAATGCCCCTGTCTCAGCCTCCCAAGCAGCTGGGTCTACAGGCACATCACTGGGCCTAGTTATTTACTTCTGATAAGCATTTGCATCTGAGTGGGGCTCTGAATTGCTATGTTAATAATATCCTAATGTAAATATCCTAATGGCACTATTTTAAAAAGTCAAGAAACAGTCTGTGCAACCATGATTTCTAAACAGCAGGATGTGTCAACACAGAGATTCACAGTTTCTTAATTTAATATGTCTTACCAAACTAAGAAAAAATAAGCCATTCTCCTACTCATCTCAGGATGACTGCACATCCTGTTCTCAATGGTAAGGTCTCTCAATCTCCCTGCCCATATGAAACCTACCTACTCTTCAAGGACCAGTTTGGTTCTAAATGTCTCTAATCATTGGAACACAGTAGGGGCTCAATAAACATCTGCTGAATATATCAACATGAAAAAACCCTAAAAACATGCCACATGGCAAAGCTTTATGAGTCTTAGAAAGTATCATTCATGAATAAATTTATTGCTGAAAAATAAAACCAGAAACTTTTATATAAGGGTAGTATGATATTTCCTACATTCACTGCTATGAGTAAAAAATAGGGGAAAACCCACATGGACTGAGGACAGAGGCAGCTTTTTGGAGGAGTAAGCCTTTCAGAAACCTTCAGTGGCCATAACCTGTACAACCCAAGCATGCTTTCCTTGAAAAGCATTAATTTCAGCAGGGCTCGGTGGCTCAGCCTGTAATCCTGCACCTTGGGAGGCTGAGGTGAGTGAATTGCCTGAGCCCGCGGGTTCGAGACCCACATGGGCAACTTGATGAGACCTCATCTCTACAATAAATCAGAAAATTAGCTCAGTGTGGTAGCACGTGCCTGTAATTCCAGCTACTTGGAAGGCTGAGGTGGAAGGATTGCCAGAGCCCAGCAGGTCGAGGCTGCGGTGGCCAGGAGTGGCCACTGCACTCCATCTGGGTGACAGAGTGAGACTCCAACTCAAAAAAAAAAAAAAAGAAAAGCATTAATTTCATTAAGATAGCACTATGTGGAGATAAACTCCAGAACCTGTAAGTGGAACTCAACAAACTATTTTTCAAGGCTACTCCAAGTGCAAAGCCATCTGGGATGCTGATGACTCCAATGCCCCACTCTGTTCATTGTCTCCCTGGCAGCAGCAACTTGGCTTTCTCAACTGTGTCTCGTCAAACACTCTAACAGTAGGCAAGAGAGGTGGTGGTTAAGAGTACTAGCTCCTAGCCAGACACGGTGGCTCAAACCTGTAATCCCAGCACTTTGGGAGGCCGAGGCGAGAGAACTGCCTGAGCTTGGGGTTCAAAACCAGCCTGGGCAACTTGGCGAGACCTTATCTCTACAATAAATCAAAAACAGAAATTAGCCGGGTGTGGTAGCACATGCCTGTAGTTCGAGCTACTTGGAAGGCTGAGGCAGAAGGATCACTGGAGCCCAGCAGGTCGAGGCTGCAGTGGCTGTGAGTGTGCCACTGCACTCCAGGCCTGGGCGACAGAGTGAGACTCCAACTCAAAAAAAAAAAAAAAAAAAGAGTCCCTGCTCCTCTACTTTCCAAGTGCAGCCAGGAGGAGCAAGTCTCTTAACCACCTGTGCCTCCGCTTCCTGATAAAGTCCCTGACTTGGAGACTTGCTAAGAAGACTCAACAGGTTAATGCATTTAAAGTGCATAGAAGATCACCTACAATATAGGTATAAACTATTACTAATGCATGTAAAGTGCACAGAATCACCTAGAACAGCATAAGAGCTACATAGTATAAACTACTATTGTTATTGTTGTAATTACTGTTACACTCATTATTAGACTCTACATTTTCATTCATATTGAAGAACTTTCACCATGAGGACATGACTTAGCATTTATTTAGAGTTATGCTCCTACCCCACTCTATTAATGATCTGCTTTCAGGTTTTCTGTCTGAGCAGTGCCAAAGTTGGTCAGACCCTGTTCAGTAATAGTAGTACCTGCTAATACAAAATGCTATCAATAATTTCCATTGTTGCTGCATAAAACACTCTAAATATCAAACTTGATTTCCTAGTTCTTCTTATGCCTAATGTCTTCTAATTTGCTATAATATGTGCTACTTTATCAGAATATGAAAGTAATGAAGCAACAAAAACAAAACTATATATTGTATATTATACTTGTTGGTAATAAAAAAAAACTTTAGAAATATGGTGGCTGGGATGAGATAATCATACGAAAGTTCTGATGGAAAAAAGTCAAGATTATTGCAGATGGGGACCATGAGCTCCAAATGCATTAGAAAATTTTTCATTTTAAAGATCAGGTTAGCTAGAGTGTATAAAATGCTTGTCATTTCAGAGTTCACCTCTGTTATGAAGAACAATGATTCTCAACCATTACCGAAGCACTCCAGGGTCTTTCCAATTATCTCACACTACTCAAATTCTTAAAATAGAAATTGATTTTTAATTCAATTTAATCTTTAAAAATATGCCACACTGCATTTTTAGGAAAGCATTGAGATGTCAGAAAATCAACAATGATATTTCTGCTATTATGTAATTCAGTGGTTCCTGTGGTCCAGTGTTAATAACTTTAAAAGAAAATCTATTTCCATCTCTAGTTGCTTGTTCTGATTTTTCTGCCTTGGAGGCTCTGGAGAAGAAGGACGGGCAGTTAAAGTCATCATGCAGTCACAGGGTGTCCTCTTTGGAGGGTTTGATCAGTCTTTGCCTGTTTTGCCATTGTTGAGTTCCTGTGTGTGTGTCTGTTCTAAGTCATGCAACAGCTTTCTTTTTTCTTTTTTAAAAGTAGCAGATAGAATAAAATTGTTTTAAAAAAACTAGAAAACAGCAAGGGATTCAAATCTACTCTCAAATGGCTTCTACTCTGGAACCTATGCAGAACTAGTGCTTCTTGGCTATAATATACCAAAGACACCTTTATTTAAAGTATTTGGTCCTGAACAGAAGTGGAATATACTTGTGCCAGGTTATAGAACTAAACACTTTGTTATAGTCTCTCTTGCATAATCCCAGCACTTGGGGAGGTCAAGCAGTAGGCTCACTGGAGGTCAGGAATTCAAGACCAGCCTAGGCAACAAAGCAAGATTCCCCACCCCCTACCATCTGCGCAAGCACGCACACACACACACACACACACACACACACACACACACACACACACACACACACAGAATTAACCGGGCATGAAGGCATGTGCCCATAATTCCAGCTACTCAGGAGGCTGAGGTGGGAGTACTGCTTGAGCCCAAGTGTTCAAGACTGCAGTGAACTATGATTGTGCCATTGCATTGAGCGAGAGTTATCTCTTAAAAAAAACAAACTACAAACTTTGTAGACTCTACCTCATTTTGGAATAAGTTATTAGTAAAATATGAGGTGAACTTCTGACTGAATATTCTCAAAATTACCATGGAGTGTTTTCTATGTGCCAGGTGCTGTACTTTATAAATACATGTCATTCAATCATCAAATAATTCTGCTATTTAAATGGTATTACCCTTTATCAGTTGGGATTTTGATTTTTAACACATGATAGGAAACTGAAGCCAAAAATTCAACCTATTGGCTCCCACAGCAAGGAGTCAGGTCATCAGGCAGAAGCAAGATGCACCAGGCCCAGCAGTGGCCCAGGATACGGCAGCACTCCATGCTCCCGTCTCTCCCTCACATTGGCTTTTTCTCTAGTTCCTAGGGTTAGAACGTGGATGAATATCACTTCAAACCTCACATTCTCATCTCATTCAAGTCCAGTGAAAAAGAACAAGTATTTTTTCCTGGATGTGCTGTCCATAGTCTCTCTGCATTTCACTGCCTTGACAAGGTCATGATACCATTTCACTGAGCCCACTTCACCGTTGCCAGGAAAACATAAGGCCTAGGCCTAGGTCATCAGTCATCACAGCTGGGCTGGACCTTTGGAAGGAGACTGTAGGGAAGGACAGGACTGGCATGAGGGGTGGGTGGATGCAGGATGTTCAAAGCAACAGATATCTACCACATGGCCCTATTTTCTAAAGAAGAAAAATGGGACTTAGAGACTTCAGGTAAACTGCCTAGAGTCTGAGCTACTGACTGCACCAGCATCTTGTTACTGTGGAAGGGGGCTTAAAAAAATATCTACAATGTCAAAAATTAGGTTAAGCATAAACTCAGCCTTTGCACAGTTAAAAAGTTCCCTTCCTGGAAACTGGCAACAGCACCTGCTGGCTAGGTTAAAACTGTTTAACAGCTTTTTTTTTTTCGCTTCTGTGAACCCCACTAGCATTGCTTGAAAAGTACCTAGGCCTCCAGGATGTTGCGGTTTGGCCCACTTGGAAAGTCCCAATGTGGTTTTGCCCCATTTAAGCAAGCCCCTACAGCAAATGGGGGCCCTTGCTGTGGGACTGGCAAGTCCAGCAGGCAAGTGGCCCCCGGCCTGGTTCTTGGCTAACAAACCTCTCCTTTTTATAACTTGTACTTTTGGTGTCAGTGTCTGTGAATTAAGCACTTGGTCCCTATTTCAGTTACCACTGCACAACTTACCACAATAAGCCAGTGAGGATACTCCTACTACAACAGCAGATCTTGGTTTTCTGTCCCAATATCCTACTTAGAATTAATTCTCTGATGAACAGTTTCAAGATTATCTTCCACATGCGGTTCACAATAAAGCTCCCTAATAATATCTCTCAAGTCAAAGGAACAGGAGAAATATGAACAGATTCATATGAACAGGAGAAATATGAACAGCTAAAAAACCCAATCTGGAGACTTATGTAATTTTGGTGTTTTTACTATTTATTTTTGAATGTGCATCTCATGTACATAATACAAAATTCAGAGAGGAAAATGGATGCAAAGAAAGCAAATCTCCCTCTCACCCAGTCTCCTCCCCGCCAACCTACTTCCCTTGCCAGAGGTAACTAATGTTACCAGTTTCTTACATATCCTTCCAAAGATATTCTATGCATATAGAAGCATGTAGAGTTTCTAAAACCAAATAACAGCATCATCTGTTCTATTTCTTGCTTTTAAAACACACCAGAAACTCACTCAGGTTCCATCTTTGAAAATCTCAAGTGAAAATGTCCAAACACAAGATATACCACAGTTGTCCACCCAGATGGAAGCCAAGGTTCTGGATTCCATTCTTACTTTTTTCTCATTCTGAGACTAACTCAAAGCCTCTAGATACTCAATTTTCCTCCCTTGGAAAATGACATTCATCATAAGCCAGTAAAACAAAATAAAAGCTGCACAAAATAAAGGTTCTCCTGAGGTTAAAATCATGACCTTTACAAGAAAACCTATTTGCATTTTTTAAACTGACACTAAAAAGGTATCAAAAGAAGATACTTCTTGCAATTTGATCCCTTATTTCCTTCGATGGCTCTACGGCACTATTAACTCCAACAAGCACCTTCAAAACTGGTAACACTATATCACGGCACATTTTTCTACAAGATTATGGTCACAAGGAGATCCAGAACACATAATAAGGATTCTTTGTATCATGCTGATTGAACAAATAATCTGCTAAAGACTGCACAAATACTGCAAAGATATAAACACTTTAAAACTTTAATCTCTTGTTTGTCCTACCATGAACAATTACTGTATATAATTTTTATGCAATTTTTTAAAAGAGTGTGTGTGGGGGCAACTCCTTTGGGTCCCCTCCCATTGTGGAAGCTTTTCTGACCTCTCAATAAATCTTGCTTTAAAAAAAAAAGTGTGTGTGTGTATATTTTATATTTTAATGAAAATGGTACTGCCATTTTCCCCAAGGTGCACACCCTGAAATTGTTTTTATAACTGGGATGGATCTGTAGGCTCCAATCCTCTTAGAACCAGGACTCTGAATTCAGAAAAATGCAAGAAATTAGCTGACCCAGGGACTGAACCTCCAACAGAGTGGTTGAACCAACTAAACTAACTAACCCAATTCGCAAGTGCCACAGAGCATTATTAGGGATGGAGTCTTGATATGTTTTATACATAAGACAAGAGGTATTTAAGATGATGTGCAAGGGTTAAGAACATTACAAGGAATCAGAAAGTTAAACTAACATGAGCAACTCAATTCTCTTATAAATCATTTTACCATTAATGATAATTTTTCAAGCAAAAATTCAAATCTTTTTTTGATAGTCACTCTCTAGATAATGATAGTGTTTTATTTTACAGACAAACCAATCAAGGGCCAATGGAATCATAGAAAATTCATGGAAACTCATGGATAGCTCAAACTTCCGTATGAAACTCGCCATATCAGATCAGGTGGCGCCTGTGTATGCCAGAGCCCCTGGGCTTCCAGAGCACATGCTCAGAGCTTATAGCACTGTCTCCTCTTCTCTGAGGAGCCCTTGGGTCCCCTCCATCATCCCTCTTTCCTGATGCCAGGCCCTTTCCCCAGCTCCTTCCTGACAGCACCTAATTCCCCCAAAACCAGAGTCATCTGCAATTCTTTCTTCTTAGAAAGTTAACAATAAGAGAATTCTGTGAACTACCTGACCAGAACTAAATTTGTATTTCCTTTCCATTTACAAATTTAAAAAAACAGCTATTAAGGTTTTAAATTCATGTGTAACCTTAAAAAAAACAAAAACCCATGAATTAATTACTTTTATTAGGGAGAAAGGGGTTTTGGTTTCTGTTTCTGTTTATCCTTTTTGTAGTTCTACTTTATTTATTTATTTATTTATTTATTTAGAGTTGGAGTCTCACTCTGTCGCCCAGGCTGGATTGCAGTGTGTGGCACACTCACACTCCCACTTAAGACTCAGCGTCGACCTGCTGAGCTCCAGCGATCCTTCCACCTCAGCCTTCCAAAGAACTGGAACTACAAGCACATGCTACATGCTCGGCTAATTTATTTATTAATTTATTGTAGAGATGAGGTCTTGCCAAGTTGCCCAGGCTGGTCTCGAACCCCCGGGGCTCAGGCAATCCACTCGCCTCAGCCTCCCAAAGTGCTGCAATTACAAATTGAGCCACCAAGACCAGCCAGTTCTACTTTTTAAAACAGATTCTGCACCTCTAGTTCTAAACAGATACCATTTGGCTACTTCTTAACTAAATTATTTATTTTTCCAAAAAACGCTAACTGCAATTTTGGCAGTTATTTGTTAAACCTTATTTGTAAAACATAAACAGTTTCAGCAGTCATCCGCGAAGAATGATCAGAGGCTTGTGAAAAAGTCAAGTCTACCTCCTTCAGACTGACAATGACCACCTCCTTCTCCTCTTGAGTCCCCTCTGAGATGCTGAAACAGTTAAGAATGCTGAACAACCTGTTATAATTTCTGGGAGAAAATAAAAGTGAGTCCTCAGTTCCCAAGAAGCTGTTTCTGGGAGCATTCCTGTCTTTGAAGCCATGCCAGAGGAAAGTAGGGGGATCCTGGGAGAGAAGAGCAAACAGTTGCCAGTTCTATCCCCACAGATATGGTCTTGGAGCCAATAAGACCAAGACATTATTCTGATAAGTTTTTTTTCCCCCTCCAAAAGCAAAGTCCAGCTTGGAAAATAGTACCTGGAAAGGCAAATAAAATTGAAAACCTTCAGCAGAGGCCACAATATTTTGGACATCTCCGGAGGTCAATAATTTACAAGTTGGTTTGGCCTAGACCCATAAGGAAAGAAACATGATTGGTTTGATTATAATATGTGAAATACCCAACTCCATAAGTAATTTCTCTTGCTGTGTGGTGTGTATGGGAAGTTAGAATTTTTGGAGCTGGAAGGGACCTTAGAGAATACTTAGTAAAGATGAAGAAACTAACACTTGGAATTTCTGGACAAGATGCCTTATAAGTTCAGGTTTTAAATATCACTCACTTCTCCAAATGATGCATGGAAAGGAGGGAGGGAGTGAGGGGGAGAGGGGAGGGGAGGAGAGAGAGAGGTTGGTAGGTTTACATACAAGAGGAAAAGATGCATGCCACCACAACATGCAGTAGGCTGGCAACAGGGCTGAAGTCGCAGCTCTAGTGTACAGAAACAGGTAAAGGCCAAAGGCACACACCAGGTTGGGGAAGGTGAAGGCAGAAGCCAAAGGCTCAGAGCAAGACTCCACATTAAACTACGAGTGAAAAGATGCTGAAGAGACAAACTTCTGTGACCACTGCCCGAGGCTATGACTGAGAAAAAGTCCATCTCTGGGACAGCAGGAGGACACTCCTGCTTGCAGCCTGCAGAGGGAACAGATCTGTCTTAGCTTTCTTATCAAGAAGGGCAAGAACCCGAACCACCAAAATAAGATCTGGTTCTAAACTAAGGAACTGGGAAGGACAACAGCAAAACCCACTGCAGAGAGAAGTGAGGGCAGAGAGAGGAACAAAGTCTCCCACTTAAGACAGGCCTCCAAACTAAAAGCCAAAGTCCTAGAGGGAAACTAACTTCAAAAACCACCGACAAAAACTCAGCAATCAGAAAATAAATTTTTTCCTGACAAAATGAAAACATGCCAAACTGAAAACAATTTTTAAATAAGTGTTAAAACTCTCAAAGAGATATGAAAGATAAAATACCCCTCCCCAAAAATTTTTGAAACAAAAACAGGCAGATAATGGACACAAGAGATAGATCTGAAAACAAAAACCTATTCAAAATCCAAATAATGAAACATATATGGTCAATAAATGGGGGAAACTCAACTCTATGCACAATCAACGAGAAAATGAGCCAACTAAAATTCACTCAGAGTATTGAAAAAAGAGAAAATACATACAGAGAAATAAAGTAACGGAACAGGTAGATTGGGAAGAAACACACATCTAACAGGATTTCCAGAAATAAAGCCAGAAGGAATTGTGGAGAAGCAATATTAGAACTAATACTAAAAATGTTCCGGAATTGAAAACATCAATCTTTTTTTTTTTTTTTTGAGTTGGAGTCTCACTCTGTCGCCCAGACTGGAGTGCAGTGACCGCTCCTGGCCACCGCAGCCTCGACCTGCTGGGCTCCGGCGATCCTTCCGCCTCAACCTTCCAAGTAGCCGGAATTACAGGCATGCGCTACCACACCCGGCTGATTTTTTTATTTATTGTAGAGATGAGGTCTCGCTGCCCAGGTGGGTCTCGAACCCGCGGGCTCAGGGAATCCACTCACCTCAGCCTCCCAAAGGCGCGTGGGATTACAGGCTGAGCCACCGAGCCCAGCTTGAAAACATGAATCTTGATACTGAAAGCTCACAGTGAGTGCCAAGCAAAATCTACATGAAATAAATCTCCTCCTAGAAAGACTGTGGTGAGGCTGCAAAACATTAAGGAAAAAGAGAAAACCTTAAACACCACCAGAATGAAAAAACAGTTAAAGGAAAATGAGCATTAGACTGGCAGCAGACTTCTCCATAGCAACAATGAACACCAAATGGCAACAAAACTGTATTTACAAGGTTCTGAGGGAAAATCACAGTGAACCCAGAGTTGCAAACCTAGAAAGAGTAAGGATGAAATAAAGACATTTTCTGAAATATAAAGACTAGGTCTACCTTCTATAGACTGTTACTACAAGAAAGACTAATGGATAGGCACTTCAACAAAAGCAATTAAAACCCAAAGGAAAAGAGAGGGACGTAAGAAGCTGAGAGAGAGGATAAAGGACTTGCCTGAGAAGTAGTCAGCAGCTGAGACAAAAAGAACCCTGGTACGCTGACTCCCAATCTAGCTTCTTTCCTCTAAGCTAACCCTCTGCCTCTTGATATTTCAATTTTACATTTTTATATTTTAAATTCCAGATAAATAGCAAACTACACTTGATAGCTCCAAAATATTTTCAAAATTATCTTTCACAACATTGATTCTAATTTCTCCTTTCTAAATTGAAAAACTCCTCTGAAGTGTGATTACAATGAAGAAGAATTCTAAGAGCAGTTTTTTTGAGTCATTTTCTTACTGTGTACTTCCTTGGTCAAATTACCTGGCCCTCGGTCCTCAGCAATGTGCTCCATATTTCCTCCATATATAACACATATTTCCCACTTATTTTCGAAGGTAAAGTTTTGATAAGTAATTCATAATTGTCTTTGATTTGCATCTACATGAAGATAAATTCTGTCTGTGCTTCTCTAAACAAAGCTAAATTTTTATTTAATTATTTCACTATTTTAATATGCATTATGAAGGCAAGAGCTTGCAAATAGCAACTGTGTGTATACAGACTGATAAAAACAAAACACATGTGATGACATCT
Source organism: Carlito syrichta (assembly GCF_000164805.1). Classification (NCBI taxonomy): domain Eukaryota; kingdom Metazoa; phylum Chordata; class Mammalia; order Primates; family Tarsiidae; genus Carlito; species Carlito syrichta. The sequence goes on from NW_007074486.1 coordinate 494,833, forward strand.
TTAGCTCAGATGAAAACAGGCACTGAAATAATAGATAAAAATCTAGCAAGAACTCTAAGTGAATAAAAAATAGGTACCTTACACCTCAAAGATGTAACAGTGATCCATATTAGTTCCTTTGCTGCAATCTGCAATGTGTTAACAAAGTCATCTCTCAACCTCCACATCTGGATCCTAGAGCAATCATCTGCCTATTTTTAGGCTCTGTAAATTCTTTGTAATCTTGTACACACAGCTTGCAAGAGAAGGTTTCTTTATGTGACAGAACAGGCAATAAAAAGAATACTAATTTCAAACAGCATATAGCTTGACAATACATCCTGGCCCTAATACAAAGACTGTGACTGTGCCTGGAGTTTCAAGTCAGATTCACCATACAACACTTTGTATGTATGGGCTAAGTGCAGCCTGTACACAATCTACAACCCCAGACACCAAAGACCTCAGAGAAGTATAAATACAATTATGGAAATCCCTCAGTGTTGGCTAGTCAAACCTGGACAAATACCCAGCGCAGTTTGTCTGTTGTGCTGTCAGTAACTACAACAGTATCAGACTTCACTGGAACAAGCTTGGTGTTTTCTATAAAGGATCACTTTGCAGGACATACTGGAAGATAGTCTGCGGTCAAAGTCAGCACAAACAGCCCAAAGAGTGTGGGTTCTTAGCCCTGGGCAAGATCTGATGCTACTCAGCAGTGTATTTTTAGACACAGGACAGTTACGCAACAGAGCTATGTCAATGATGCTATGGGTCCTTCTGTGTAGAATCTAATAAAAGTAATCTCAAACAAGTCTTCCAACTACTAGAGAAATTTCTGAAGTTGAGGAGGCAAAATGAGGAAGGCACCTAAAATGCTCACGTTGATGTCTGGAAAATGTTCTAAGCCAAAGGAGAAATAGATGGGGTAGAGAGAGACTCATCTACAAATAAGTTAATCTCTAAAACCCAGAGAAGGTGGGTATAATTTAGAGGAGTATACATTCTTTATCAGAAAGAAAAAGAGGTAATAAATGTAGAGGTGACAACAGCCAGCCAGTTCCTCAAATGCCATGAGACCAACATGTTCCTCACCGAAGGAAAACTAAGATTCTTAGTCCACACATTTCTATACAGTTCAGGTATTTTACAATAAGAAATAACATGTATTAATTTTTTAAAGAAATAAGTGACTTGTACCTCTAAAAGAAGAAAACATTTAAAATGCTAAATGATGTTGAAATGGGCTATAAGCTAGAGATTCCCTTTTGAGTCAACGAACTATATCACAAACCTAGTAGTAAAGAAAAAACTCATAAAAAGCCAGGCAATCTGGCATATTGAGTAAATGGGCTTTTGAGGTTCTCTTTCAGGGACCTAAGGCTCATCTCTCTCAATTATAAGGCGCAACACATTGCTATTTTTAAATGGTGAAAATCATGCTACTCCTCATTTTTTTTAACTTGCCAAAAACTATAATTAAATACAACCTTATTCAAATCATCAGTGGGCCTGGATATACTGTTAATAGCAACAACTGCTCCGGATACTCCTCTGTTTACAACTCTCTGGGTTCCAATCACACTCAGAGACCAAAACTAACAACAGCAGCCCAAAGCAATGGGGAGAGGACACTCAGCACTCCATGGCTGCAAGGTTCTTGCATTTTACTAGAAGCAATCAATATTAGCTTTAAGCACACTGTGATAAATTCAAGATGAATATTATAATCCTTACAACAATCACAAATAAATAAATAAAACTAAAAATCAATAGAAAAAGTATAAAGATACATGAAAAAATTTTGAGTTAGCACTAAAGAAGGCAAGAAGGGAGGATAGAGGAACAACCAAAAAAATTAAAAATTAAACAAATAGAAAACAAACAGCAAAATAGAAGATGTAAGTCCAATGATATCAATTATTACATTAAATGTAATTCTGAGAATGGTGACATAAACGCAGTCAACGTTACTTTCTGGATTATGGATAACAGAACAAACTACTTCTTGCTGGACCTCTTTATTAAGCAGGTTTTCACTTGCTCAGAGCCAGTTTTCACCTGCTCAGAGCCTGTGAGATTATTCTAATAATCTTCTATCTCTTCCAACATTAAGTAAACGTCTGAGTAACAAATACTTGCCAAATAAATATTAATAGATTTCTATGTTTCCTTTTTACCCAATGATCTGGTTATTGGTACCATTCATTTTGTAACCAAACGCAAATCTTCAAAAATGACATTCTACTTGCCCTCACCATATGCTAACATGTACCCTTGCCCCCACTACATGCCAACAACGTTCTTTTGATTCAATCTTCTACAACATTTAGAAAAATACTATCAACTTGAAGACTGATTCCTAAAGCACATAATACATAAAAAACATCCTCTCTTGCAGACGTCAATATGCCCATCAGAGACTGTCAATCCCCCAAAAAAGGTGAGCTGAGGATCTGTCAGTCCCTGACGGTTTCCATTAGAGGCTCTAGAAGCAATCTCTCCAAGATGGACAGACAGACAATAGGAATCACAAGAATGCACTATGTGACATCAGAAGCAAAGCTATGCAGGGCCTATAAGAAGTGCTGTTCCTCAGCAGACAGATATCTTGTGCTGGCATGAAATCTGTAATTTGTGTTACTTATGGGCACTCTAACCTCATAGTTTTGTTTGTTTATTTGGAGGGGGAAAAAAGGAGGAGGAAGGCTTCAACTGTCTTATTTTATCAAAATAAAAAAATTAATTTTGATACTTAGCCTAGCCAGGTCCAACAATCACCAAGTCCCTCAAGGCCAGAACCAAGGGCAGAGGCCTTGGGGAGTCATGGACAGTAATGGCATGGACAAGCAAAAGGTCAAGAGCAGAACAGACCGAAAGCCAATCCACAGGGCCAGGCCCACAGAAAAGTTCATCAAAGAAGTAGACAAAAGTGTATGCTGTTTTGTGTCAAGGCCTATTTAACCAGGAAGAGAGGAATAATTCTGGGAGTTTAAACATTTTTTAATTTACAAGTTTCAGATCATATTAGTTTCCTTTGAGAATATAACCAGGAAGGAATAATGCAGCAATTATCAGGGAAGGATTTTTCTTTTCAAAACTTGTTTCTCCCAAGTTCCATCAGTATACATCCCTGTAAAACAAAGTGAGAGATTTCCTTTCTAGGTTAAATGGGGGAAGAGAAGGTGGCTGGCATAGAAATCTACACAAACAAAAACAACGAATTAAGAGCAGAATCTCCTATGAAGACTAACAACATATGAAATTTTTCTCTTTATTCAATACAAAATAATTTGTACTGAAGAGAAGCATGCATGTCATGAATGTAGCTGACCACTGCCCAGAATAACAGTCCAATGGTTTAGACTGGCATGTGTTTCTCAAAATGACCCAACCTGTCTCCAACCTTACCTTCCGGGCCAACCCAGCAGCTTCCCGTCTCACAACCCCCACAAACATCCTGGTTGGCTAACACTTGTCTCCCATTCCCCAGTCAGGAAGCCTCTTCACTTATCAAGACCCAACTCAAATGTTACTGCTTTTAAAAGGGTTCTCTGTCATCATCAAAATAAGTATCTTCCACTAAGTTATCACAGTGCTTTAGTCAGACATTTATTCTACAATGTTCTGTAATTTGTCTATTATGTCCTACAAGCATGTTTCTAACTTTTTTTTTTTTTTTTGAGTTGGAGTCTCACTCTGTTGCCCAGGTTGTAGTGAGGTGGCACGCTCATGGCCACACCAGCATCGATCTGCTGGGCTCTGGGGATCCTTCGCCTCAGCCTTCCAAGTAGCTGGAATACAGGCATGAGTTATCAAGTCCAGTTAACTTTTTGATTTACTGTAGAGATGAGATCTCACCACGGTGCCCAGGTTGGTCACGAACCTGCAGGCTCAGGCAATCCTCTCACCTTGGCCTCCCAAAGTGCTGGGATTACAGGCTTGAGCCACCGCGCCCAGCCATCTCTTACTCTTAAGTAACAGTCCTTTAAGTACAGACCTATTTCATAGGTCTTTTTACAGGCAACACTAAACAGATGTGGGATGTGACCAGCCTACAGAGGATACTTGTTTTACTACAAGAACCGACAATTTCATTTATTTTCTGTACTCACAGTGACACTCAGAAATACTTCACCCTGAAGTTCTCTTTGCAAAAAAGGTGCTAACTGCCATAAACAAGGCATAAATCTACATGAGTCAATAAATTTTCCCAAATGAGCCAATTCAGATCAATAAAGTGCTATGAATATACCATGAGGACTGATGAGTTTAATAAAATACCTCAGTAGGTGAGGGTAGAGTATTCTGAGCCCAATATTCCCAAAGCACACTTAAAATGTACACATAGAATCACTTTTCCTTTACGAATAATTCTCAGAGCTGTATCATTACCTTAATTTGACAAAGTCCTTAGTTAAAAAGTCTCAAAGGTTCCCAGGTCCAAGCACACTATATCTCTGCACCTCCAACTGGTTTTTACATAGAAAATTCTGAGAAATAGATTCTTGGGAGGCATGAAAGGGATGAAAGGTTGCAAGTCAGTGTCTCCTCTGGATTAGCAGTAACATTAAAAACAACTTGTGTGTGGTGCTTTAAAACGTTCAGAGTCCCACTTAAACTCTCTGGCACAATCCACGGAGCACTCTTATGAGACAGTCAGGGCAGACACAACCATAACCTTTGCTCACAGAAGTGGACACCAGGTTCAGAAGGGCAAGTGGCATGCCCAACCTCTTTGCTTAAGTGTGTAACTGAGACTCCAATCCTGATGGGGCTTCAGAAATCCATTCTCTCTGAATACAGTATGTAACCAAGGTCTAAGGTCTTAATTTTACAAAGAAAAAAAATTAAGAGGTCAGAGAGTAAAGTCAACAGCAAAGACAGAAGGGAAAGCTCTCTGCCTGGCTTTGTTCAATAAACCAAGGTGACTGAAGAAGGCCTGCGTGAGCCTGTGTTGTTAACAGGGGTCACAGGGCAGTCACTGCGGGATATCAGAGAAACATTTTAAGTTCCAGGAGACAATTCCTTCTGGGGGCAAAGGTGTACCTTCGCCAGCCAGTGAAAACAATGGCAGAAAGAGAAGCTCCTTGTCTGCTAATCTAATGGAATTGCTGGCATCGGTGGGATTGCTGGCTTACTATGGTCATTTTTATGTATCACTTTTATGTCTCAGACATGCAATACATGCCAATACTAATTCTTGGGAAAAATAATCTTCTCAGGGTGGTCCTTCAACCAGAAGCGAATGTTTACTTTTCAAAATGACAGAAGATGGACCACAGTCAGTCCTGCACCTCAGATTTAAACCCAACACAGGCTTCTGTCCAGCCCTGCTGGTAACATCAGCGGCAAATCTTTCACATGTTTCATTCAAAAAAGCATGTTATCCTCAGACAAAAGGCTCTCATTTCTAAGACAAATAAAAACTTGACTCAGAGAGTCACAAAGTCAACAATGCAGGGCATGGTGGTTCACTTCTGTAATCCCAGCACTTCGGGAGGCCAAGACAGGAGGATCACTTGAGTCTAGGAGTTCAAAACTAGCCTGGGCAACACAGCAAGATCCCCAACTCTACAAAAATAAAATATAATAATTAGCCAGGCATGAAAACACATGCCTATAGTTCCAGCTACCTGGGAGACTGAGGCAGGAATATGACTTGAATCCAGGAGTTCAAGGATGCAATGAGCTATGATTACACCACTCCACTTTAGCCTGGGCAACAGAGCAAGTGAGATCCAGACTAAAAAAAAAATCAACCACAAATATAACTCCTAGCAATTTCGTCTCCAGCAAGGGTGGTCGCAAACAGAAAGGGCGAGAGCTGCACTGCTCAACCTCCTAGAGAGTGCTTGGGATGGGAGATGTAAGCAGAGACTGCATCTTGAAGCCAGATAGTAAAGCCTCTTAGTAACCAGAATAAAGAAAATGTTAGCTATTGTTAGTCTCTATATTAGTGACAGAAACTTGGTTGTTTTTGTTTTTTTTTGGAATGGAAGTGTCTAACCCCAAGCTGCTGGACACAGCAAGGGAAAGTGACAGTCTGTCCAATCAGAGCCACCATGTGGTTTCTGGTCTCATCTCCTAACCGTCCTTAGCAGCCCTTGTATTGGCCCTTGGTCAGCTTTCTTTCCCATCTCCTAAGGAGCTCTTTCAAAGCTTCATCTCCCACTTATGCCAGCTTCTCTGCCTGGCCCTCCCTCTCCTAGCCTCTGGACCCAGCCTCACACAGCTCCCCTTCGCTGTCAGAGAAAGGAGGGTCTCCTAGTGTCCCAATCTCCTCCGAGCTCTTGCGCATCAATTATCTATCCACAACCTGGCGGTTTCTACCAAAGACCCTCCACCTACAGAAGATAAAAGGATCCTAAACTTAGGAACTGAATCCTGATTTCTGAACCACCTAACTGCCCATGCCCCCCCTTCACAGTCAGAATTCCTGAGACAATGGCCTGCGTCTGCCTTCCCTACTCTGTCAGCAACATCTGCAAGCAACCACAATCAGTTGAAAGACAGTAACCAGCCAACATGGTGGTTCACGTCTATAAAATCCCAGCACTTTGGGAGGCTGAGGTGAGAGGACTGCCTGAGCCCATGGGTTCGAGACCAGCCTAGGCAACTTGGCAAGACTTCATCTCTACAATAAATCAAAATTTAGCCTAACATGGTGGCACAGGCCTGTAGTTCCAGCTACTTGGAAGGCTGAGGCAGAAGGATCACCTGAGCCTTAGCAGGTCGAGGCTGCAGTGGCTGTGAGTATGCACTGCACTCCAGTCTGGGTGAAAGAATGAGATTCCCACTCAAAAAAAAAAAGACAGTAACCTCTAAACTGTGAAACCTCACAGTCCTTAACATATTTGCAGCAATGAAACTGTTGTCCCCTCCATCCATGAACTTCATTTCCCTGGCTCATGTCACTGTCCTCTGGTCACCTCTTACCACCCCTCCCTTTTCTTCAAAGGCTCTTCTTCCTACCCTTAAGTCTTGTTCTTTGCTCCTTTTATCACCCTCAATATTTGGCTTGGATGATTTCATTCATTCCTGGAATTTCAACCACAACCTAAACACCATTAAGCCCCAAATGTTTGCTTATCTCTAGCTCAGCTCTCCCTCTTAAACTTGAATTTTAAAAATTAACTTTATTGAAGTATACTTTACATATAATAAAATACCCATATGAATTTTGACCCATTTTGTATATCCATGTAACTATCACCACAATCAAGATTCCATCACCCTCAAAATCCTCTTATACCCCTACCTATTCAGTCACCCCAGGCAACAACCACTGATATGCTTTCTGTCTTTTCTAGCATTTCACATAAATGGAATATATACTATGTGTAGTCATTTGCATCCAGCTTCTTTCATTAGGTAAAATATCCTTGAGATTCATTCATGTTGTTATATGTATAAATTTGAACTTGAATTTTTAATAGATATCCTATCTGATCCTCAAATGCAACATGTTCCAAAATGAAATCTGTATTGTTCATAGGAGTCAATGGCATCCACTCATAAATCATAAATCTGGGAGTCATTCTGGGGCTCCACCCTTCATTACCTGTCAGTAATTCCACTAATCATAGCTCCTACTTACCTTTCAAATTTACCCTCTCCATTCCCATTTCGTGAGCATATCCTTTTTGTCTAGATTTTGCAAAAGACTTTTAGTCAAAGTCCCGGCACCCAGTCCCTCCTCTCCTCCAATCCACACATGAAGAGAGCTTTTGTAAATGCTGGGAAAAAAGGCCATCCTTTCTAGTTGTTCAGGGTCCCACCCACTCCTCCAGTTTCCTCCCCTGCTACACTGACTCTAGACAACCACCATCCTCACACTTCCATTTCCCCTTCCAAATCTGCTTACAATTCAGTTGGTCTAAACTAACCCTGAGAGTGACCTTGTATTCTCCTCACTGCTTACGTCATACATACCCCGACCCAGCTACCTATTCAGTGTATGGCATTTATTTATAATTGACAGCATCTTTTTTTTTTTTTTTTTTGGAGAGATGAGGTCTCACCATGTTGTCCATGCTGGTCTCAAACTCCTGGGCTCCAGCAATCCTCCTGCCCTCAGTCTCCCAAAGTGCTGGGATTATTGGCGTGAGCCACTGCGCCCGGCCGGCAGTTAGCATCTTGAGGGCAAGTATTTTCTCCTTTATTCACATTTGTCAACACGTCACCTCAACAAGTTGGTTTAAAAAAAACAACAACAATGAAACAAGAGAAAACTGACACTGTGCTAAAGTATGTCTATTACAAAAATTCCAAGTCTATAAGAATATAGAGTTTTGCATTTGTTCAAGGTGATACTGGTCAGCGAATGTGGTGACATGATAGAAAATGCCAGCCCATCAGTACAACAGAAAGTACACCCACAGCCTCACATGCTCAGTGATATCCCAAAGCAGGACACTCTCCAAATGACTTAAGTTCAACTAGAAGTCAAAATATATCAAAGCTATTCCCATGTTAGCTTCTGTCCTCGCTTGTTCACTTATTTTTCTGTCAACTAACAATTATTAAATACTTTCCTCCAAGGAGAAGCGCAAATAGTGAGCAAAATAAATACAAATTCTCTAGTAAAATACTCTAGCTATAGTAGTCATATAATTATTCTCACAATTCCAGAGGCACACCCTGAAAACAGCGATGGCTGAGAATCCTGAAAGACCTTCCAGTGAGGACAGTGTTGGATCAGAACACCTCCTCCATCAACAGAAAAGCTCCCTGAAGATTCTGGGACCAATTTCTACAGAAAATGCTGCAGTAATTCCAAGAGAATACTGTTCTCTGACATTTCTTAACAAGTGCCCATATAAAATAAAACCACTTTATAAAATATCCATGTACTTCTACTCACATGAATAAAGTAGAAGTATATTTATCTGCTTTATTTAAAAGAATTGTTAGGAAATTCACTTTGTTCCAATTACCAGGAACAAATGAATTTTAGTACTTGCAAGGACTTTAAGAATGATCTATTCCCAGGGATCTACAATTTAAAGATAGGATAAAAGTACTACTGTATTTGAACATGTTAACAAACAAGCAATGTAGTATTTTAAGACTCTTGGTATCCATCTCTCCACAAACAGTACACAATAAACAGACACATGAACTAATTTAAAAAGCTGTAAACTTGTAGTTGAAAGTTGGAAAGGTATTTTCAGGTAGTGTAAAAAGAGAAGACACCAAGAATTTTACTAAGCACACTGCTCTCAATTTACAAAGAGTACTAAAATATATGTAGATACTGAAATACATTCATTATCCTATGACTTCAAATTTTCAAAAAAATATACATAGCTATAGGACCTAGAAATAATACAAAGCAAGCACATTTGCAAAAGATTAATTTGGGAGAATGAACTTAAAGTAGGATGTAGGCAATCTATTTAAAGAAAATTGTAAAAACCTTAATGGGAAATAAAGACAAATGGAGACACACGAAGATTCTATCTGGAATACTAAATATAGCAACGAAGACATGTGCAATTAATATGTAGGTTTGAAGCACTATTAAAAATGGTGGAAAGAGTCACACTGGAGCAGGGATGCGGGGGTATCACACAAATTACTAAAGCTGGGAGGTCTGGGAGGCAGATGGGGACAGCTATGCTACACAGAAATATCCATGCCAAGGAAGATTTCTAGCTGGTTCACTCTTATTTGAGGCCTGAATTTTCTTTTTTCATAAGCTGGAAACTGTTTCCTACAGTCCTAGCTGAGGAGTAAAAAAATGACAGTAAAATTTATCAGAAAAATTAAGTAGACACAAATATCAAAGAATATTTTAAGAGAAAAATCTCTTATTTGTGTTTTCTTTATTATTTAAGTCATAATATTTTAAAATAGATTTATGCATGTATCTTAACTATAAAGTAAAGATAAATGTGATTATTAGATATAAAGAGGGTATGATTAAAGCAGAAGGGTTTTGTAAATATCTAAAAAACAATATTTTAATGGGTGGAGAAAACATGATAAATGTGACATAAAAATATACTATCCTCTCAAGAGTAAACCATATAGATGACAAACATACATTACTTAAAATTTCAACTAATTAATAAGTGAATAAAAACTAAAATCATGATACCCTACTCTATACCCTTTATTTAACAACATTAAAAAATTAAGACTTCATAAGATCTAGAATTTCTAGATTCCAAAAGTCTTTAAAAAAATAAAATGGTGTTCATCATTTTGCCAATCCTTCCGAAGGAAATTTGAAAACATACAACAAAAATTTAAAACTATTTAGGTGGTTAATCCTATCCATTCCATTTTTGAGACTGTAACTCCAAAAGAATATGTATAAAAAGAGTAACAAAGTGTTTACTCTAAAGAAAATTCAAAAGTACTTTTTAAAAGCCCCAATAAGCAAAGTTTAAACAATTAATGGCACCGCAACAAAATAAGATGCTACTGAATCATTAAAAATGACAAATGCATCAGTTTTCCCAAAGCAGACCATCACTAGGTGATAGACTATCACAGGGCAGCCAGGGTTGCAATGTCCACAAATACAGTGATAAAAGGAGCACACCCACTCAGTTTCCACAGAAGATGCCACCAGTGTTTCTTCATGTCTTAAGAACACAGTATGTGGAACTATCAGTTGTAAACAAACAAAACAGTTTTAATCTAACAACAAGTTTTACTCAATTTCTGACTAATTTGCAAAAACAGGGGTTGTTGAGTACCCCCTATTCAGGACTCAATACTTTCCCCAAGGCCTGTGCTGCCTCAGCCTCAAGAGCAGACTGGTTAGAGGCCTGGAGCACAAGATGCAGAATGCGAAGGTAAGAAACGCATGTCTGAGCCACAAGGCCAAGCCAAGACAACTCTGAGGTAAAAGAACGGGCTTCACCAAGCATTCATGCCTCGCACCACTGGAGTTTGCCAACGAGGTGCCTATGAGGTGCCTATGTAAGTGTGACTATGTGTGGCTCAGTACTGCACAACCCAATACCATCTGTACAGGAAAACACAAATGCAAAGCATCAAAGGACAAGTCCACACCCATCTGACCTCTGTAAAAGCATACACAGACACTAATAAAGACCAAAACATAACACAAGATAATGCAAGGGTCAGCATTTGGGATTTATGACATTTCTTTATTTGGGTTTATATTGTTTAAGTGGTCAATCATTAGAAATATACAATCTCAGCAAGGAAAGGGACTGAATACAAATGTTCGAATGAGAGATTAAGACCGAGAAAAAAAAAATCCAGGTAGGAGATTTTGCATTTGATATGATAAACGATTTAGAAAATCCTTACAGAGTCTTTTTTTTCTCATATAAAAACTTGATTCTACCTTACAGATTCTTTTTTTTTTTTTTTTTTTTTTTTTTGAGTTGGTGCCTTCACTTCATCATCCAGGCTGGAGTGCAGTGGCACACTCATAGTCACTCCAGCTTTGACATGCTGAACTCCAGCGATCCTTCTGCCTCAGGCTTCCAAGTAGTTGGAACTATAGGTGTACGCTACCACACTTGGCTAATTTTTTTTTTTTTTAATTGTAGAGACAAGATCTCGCCAAGTTGCCCAGGCTGGTCTTGAACCTGCGGGCTCAGGCAATCCACTCGCCCCAGACTTTAAAGTGCTGGGATTACAGGCTGAACTACTGAATGTGGCCTACCTTACAGACTCTTTCTTTCTCATAAGTAATACAATCCAAATGTTACTTCAGAAAAAGTATTTAATAGTGACAGACAGGAAAGCAGAAGAAGGGATAACTTGTGACATGGTGATCAGGGAAAGCCTCTCAGAGGAAAACATCTTGAATACAGTGGAATCTAAGTGCCAAAAAGGCACCAGCCAGGCAGTAAGACAATTGGTATCAAGAGCCTAGAGGCCCCTAAGAGTAAGCTTGGCTTGCTTCAGGAAGAATGTGGGAGGGCAGGAAGATCAAGAGGGCCTAGCAACCATAACAAGGAATCAAGAGAACAGTAGAGGGTCAATCAAACCAGAGGGTGAGAGACTCTCTGGATGCTTGAAAAATATTATTTTGGCCATGGTAGGGACTAAAGGAAATTCCAGAAGAAAGGTGATAATGGCTTTGACCAGGCTTAGTAGTAGAATAGTAAGAAGTGACTGCCTTAGAGAAACACACACACACACACACACACACACACACACACACACACACAGGATTTCTATATTTATAGTTTTACATACACATGTTAATGGATCATGTGCTACTTTTAAATGAGAACATTTTCATTTATATGAAATATGCAGATTTCTACTTTTCAATTAACTATAATGCAACAAAATGCAATGAACTGAAAACTATGCTTAAGATAATCTTTCCTTAATGATTCAGAAGATACTCTAAAATACTGTAATGTCCTTAAGATCATATTATTAATATCAATTACCCTTGCCATGCAGGAAAATAAGGTTTTCTAATTCACTGAAAGCCATATAAGTGGTATTTTATTGTAATGGTTTATTATTTTTAAAAAGTACAGCAAAAAGTTATTTGTCAGGAAAAAAACCTACCTGACATTTCTACATTCTGGGATCTCAAAATGAACTTTGCCTTTCATGTTTGCTACAGCTGTGGTCATATTTTACAGCCAAATTTTTTTTTAATCACACATATTAACTTGAAATTTAATGCCAAATTACCATGTAGTAGATCAGACAATTATGGAATCATAAGTCACGAGGAAAGGACAGAAACACAAGCCTTCAGGAAGGAAGAAAGGAAAATAGAGGTAGCTGACAAGTTTCATTTCAGTAAAAGCTTAAAGTGTAGGTTAGTTTTAAATCACTAAATGCTTTTCCTAAGTGAATCTGTAGAACCCAAAACACCGTAACTTTAAGTACTAGAAGAAGCCCAAGTATGAAATTACAGATCCTTTTTTTATTTGGTAAGTAAAACAAGAGTATTAGGAACAAGTCACATACAGGCATATCTCAGAGATAGTGAGGGTTTGGTTCCAGATCAATGCAATAAAATAAATATTGTAATAAAGTGAGTCACAAATATTTTTGGTTTCCCAGTGCGTATAAAAGTTGTTTGCAATATATAGTCTATTAAGTGTGCAACAGCATTATGTCTAAAAAGCAATGCATATACCTTAATTAAAAATACTTTATTGCTTTAAAAAAAGTGCTAATGATCATCTGAACCTTCATGAAGTCATAATCCTTACAGTGGTAGAGGATCTCGTCTTGATGTTGACGGATGTTGACAGATCAGGGTAGTGGTTGCTAAAGGCTGGAGTAGCCATGGCACTTTTTACAAAGAAGACAATGAGGTTTGCCACACTGATGGACTTTTCATTGCACAAAAGATTTCTCCATAACATGCGAGGCTGTTTGGTAGCATTTTACCCACGGTAAGAACTTCTTTCAAAACTGGAGTCAATCCTGTCAAACTGCCTCTGCTTTATCAATAAGTTTATGTAACAGTCTAAATTCTTTGTTGTCATTTCAGTAATGTTCACAGCACCTTCACTGGGAGTAGATTCCATCTGAAGAAACCATTTTCTTTGTTCACCCATCAGAAGCAACTTCACATCTGTTTGAGTTGTAGCAATTACTTCACATCTTCAAGCTCCACTTCTTATTCCAGTACTCTTGCCATTTTCACACCTGAAGTTACTTCCTCCATTGAAGTCTTCAGCTCCTACTGTCATTCACAAAGGCTGAAATTAAAACTTTTTCCAAACTTGTTAATATTGATATTTTGACTTCCTTCCAGGAATCACAAATGCTCTTTCCTTTTGGGTTCTTTCCAAAAGGTTTTCAATGTACTTTGTCCAGATCCATCAGAGGAATCACTATGATAGCTACAGCCTTACAAAATGTATTTCTTAAATAATTTTAAAGACTTGAAAGCTGACATTACTCTTTCATCCACATGACACCGAATCAATGTTGGGTTAGCAGACATAACAACATTAATCTCTTTGTATATCTTCAATAGAGCTCTTGGGTGACCAGATGCATTCAATGAGCAATAATATTTTGAAAGATATCTCTTTTTTTTTCCCTAGCAGTAGGTCTCAACAGAGAGCTTAAAATATTCAGTAATCCATGCTGTAAGCCAATGTGCTGTCATCCAGGCTTTGCTGTTCCATTTAGAGAGCACAAGTAAAGCAATTAAGTATAATTTTTAAGAGCCCTGGGATTTTTGGAATAAAGGAGCATGAACTTTAAGTTAAAGTCATCAGCTGCATTAGCCCCTAACAAGAGAGTCAGCCTGTCCTTTGAAGTCTTGAAGCCAGATATTGACTTTTCCTTTCAGCTATGAAAGTCCTAGATGGCATCTTCTTCCAACAGGAGCCTGTTTCGTCTACAATGAAAATCCATTGTTTAGCATAGCCACTGTCATCAATAACCTTAGAGCTTCTGGATAACATGTTGCTTCACCTCACACTTGTATATTATGAAAATGGTTTATTTCCTTAAACCTCTGCTAGCTTCAAATTGTTCTGAAGCTTCCTCATCTTTCTCAGCATTCACAGAATTAAAGAGAGTTAGGATCTTTCTCTGGATTAGGCCTTGGCTTAAGAGAATGCTGTAGCTGGTTTGATCTTCTATCCAGACCACTTAAACATTCTCCACATCAGCAATAAGGCTGTTTTGCTTTCTTATCATTCATGTGTTGATTGAAGTGGCACTTCTAACTTCCTTCAATGACTTGTAAGTTCCTTAGCATTCCCAACATGGCTAATTATTTTGTGCAAGAGGCCTTTCAGCCTAGGTTGACTTCTGTCATGCCTTCCTCATTTCTAGCTTTTGACTTAAAGTGAGAAGTGTGACTCTTCCTTTCATTTGAACACTTAGAGTGTTCATTACAGAGGTATTAGTTGACCTAATTTCAATATTGTTGTGTCTCAGGGAATAGGGAAGCCCGAGGAAAAGAGGAGAGATGGGGAAATGGTCAGTCAGTAAAGCACTTAGAACATACACAACATTTATCAATTAGGTTTGCCATCTTATATGAGCATGGTTCATGACACCTCAAAACAATTACAACAGTAACAACAAAGATCACTGACCGTAGATCACCATAAAATATACATCAATGATAAAAAAATTAAATATTGTGATAATTGCCAAAATGTGCCACAGAAATACAAACTGAACACTTGCTACTGAAAAAGATGGCACCCCAAATCTTTAAATAAAGTGACACATAAGAAAAAAAAGAAGCCGGGCTTAGTGGCTCAGCCTGTAATCCCACGCCTTTGGGAGGCTGAAGTGAGTGGATTGCCGGGTTCAAGACCCGCCTGGGCAACTTAGCAAGACCTCATCTCTACAATAAATCAAAAATGAGCTGGGTGTGGTAGCATGCGCCTGTAGTTCCAGCTATTTGGAAGGCTGAGGCGGAAGGATCGCAGGAGCCCAGCGGGTCGATGCTGCGGTGGCCCGGAGCGGCCACTGCACTCCAGTCTGGGCGATAGAGTGAGAC
The DNA here is from genome assembly GCF_000164805.1 of Carlito syrichta. Lineage (NCBI taxonomy): Eukaryota > Metazoa > Chordata > Mammalia > Primates > Tarsiidae > Carlito > Carlito syrichta. The sequence goes on from NW_007074486.1 coordinate 510,260, forward strand.
TCCAACTCAAAAAAAAAAAAAAAGATAGC